>NC_065449.1:4992950-5294901 GCF_917563875.1 Diabrotica virgifera virgifera | reverse complement strand
ATTTAGTGCAAAATTAGGCCAATTTTAAAATTTTTGTTGTTTTTGAACTCTGCTGTTGATGCTCTACAACGTTTAGGGAGGGGGGTAGGCAATTGGGAGTGATGTTGTAAAGCTACAGCACTTTGAAAATGAGGATATGCCAGATTTTAACAAAATTAGAAAAAATTGTCATTTTTTGATCGCCCGTAAAAGTTTATCTATTGGACCGATTCCGGACTTTTTTTTTTGATCTACGGGAAATTGTGCCTTCTTTAAATTACTATATAATAGCTTTTCACGTAGGATTGACCGTTTTAGAGTTATGAGCAACAAACTGAAACAAGTCCGAAAATTTCGAGGTTTTTCGGCCGCCAAAAATTTTCCACAACCTCCTCGAGGTCGAAAACTTGGATTTGACATCACTAAACATGTACAAACAACACCCTAAAATTTCATTAACTTCGGAATTTTTCGTCGCTAAAAGTACTTGCCGACTGGACTATTACCCAACAGACTTTTTTTTTGTTTTTTTTTTATTTTTTCACTTTAACTTATACCATGAATTTAAAAATCAATATAATCATAAAAACTCGACGTCACTACCTCAAAAAACTAAAATAATCTTTTTGGTTTATATGTTTCAAATGATTCTGTCCGAAGATATAGTGTACACCGCAAATCATCTTCTTTTTTGGATTGTCTACTTAAAAATGATGCCACTGCTTCATTTTTTAATATTTTTCAATAAAAATTTAACTGAATCATCTTCAAGTGTTGTTCTTTAAGATATCCTTTTACCCATTTAATTTAACCCCACCATTTTCAAGGGAAAACGTTTTAAAATTATGCAAAAAAAACGCAGATTTAACTATACCCCCCCCCCCTCTTAAATAATACACCTCTGGCTTTCTCTATATGTATTCTTATTTCTTTGCTCATGTCCCAGTTCTCATTTAGATTACAACCACGGTAGGTGATACTGTTAGTTCTCTCTAGTTGTTCACTATAAGCTGTTGCGAGGCTTTGTAGTGTTTAGCTTGAGTCCATATTCATTACACATTGTGGTAATCTTATTAATCAAAACGTTGAAGTTCTTTGTAATTGCTTGCAATTAACACTGTGTCATCTAAATATCTCAAATTATTAATATTCAGCCCTGTGATGGATGACCGAAGTTATCTTTAACGTTTGAATTAAAGTAAAGATAACTCTCAGGGATAACGATGCCCATAACCATTTACGTAAATTCGGTGTGTTGTATCCGTCACTGTTATGAGATAGTTTTTTCTTCAATGTTAAAAAAGAGAAATAACATTCGAGTAACAAAGAGAACCTTAAGTAGAAATAGTACAAGATGGAGTGAGTGCGAGATATTGATCAGTACATGCCACAGACTTGACAGGATGGGAAGATAACCATAAAAGCAGCGTTGCCAGAGTTGGTACAATTGTACCAATTTGATACAATTAACAACCAAACTTTTGATACTAAAGTATCTTAAAGTAAAAATCTCAAATTTTGTGATACAAGAAATTTGCTTTAAATAACATTAAACGTTTTTTTTTTTAATTTTTGTACAAAATGTGTTGGTTTAGTACATTTTGTGTCACTATTTCAGTCATTCCAGTGCATTTACAAAAAAATCTCTGGCAACACTGCATATGTTTATAAACTTCAATTCATATTGAACAATTATATCTCTATTTGATTTTTGTATGATTTTTAAAATTGCATTACCCTTCTATTCTTAAATTATTAGCTTTACTTTTTATTGTTAATTATTGTTTTAATCGTACTATTACCTACATGCTTTTAATTGTTATTTGAAGGCCATTTTTTTGATATTTTAAATTTTTTACTGCTTTATATTTGATATTAAATTAATAACATGCCGTACAAAATCCTAGGACAACCTGAAGCAGCGTTCTTCGTTGAATATTCACTTGATTTTTATCTAAAGACAAGTCAAAAGATGAACTAACCTTACATATCCTTACATAACTACAGAGTTATCTCATAACTTGAGGTTTAACGTCGTGTTATAAAGTGACAGTTGATATATCAGATATCTCAAGAACTGTCAAGAAATAACGCAAGTTTATACTTGTCACTTTTCCTTAAAAAATAATAGGTAGTTATGGGAAGTAATTAAATTAAGAGAGGACAGTAGTTAGTTGTTCTATTGTCCTTTTCATGATCATTTTTCAGTGCGTAACAAATGATAGGAAAAAGGGTAAGTCCGTGATAATACACATTTATGACATTTATTCTAACATGACATTTTAGTTAAATCTGACAGTTGTCACATTTTATTTTCAATTTGGAATAAAAACAAATCAAATGTGTTTCTTGCATTTATAAAATGGTATTTTCTTTGATTTGTATAGTCTTATAAATTATACAGATTATATTTGTAATATTATTATCTAATTAAAAAAAAATATTTTTTTATTATGGCGCCATCTATCGACAACTAGAATAACTAGAAGAAATGTTATAAAAATGTCACCGACGAAATGTAATCACCGACGTGCCTTTTTTTCTGTCACATACAATTTAATGCGTTAGAAAGAAATCGAAAAACTGTGACTTACTGAAAGATGATCATGAGAAATACTGTAACAATAATAATTAAGTTTGAAAATAAAAATTACAATAACATATAAAATGTAAATACTAAAAGTTAAATAAGTTGAAGAACCAATAAAAAATAAATTCAAATAATAACCAACAAATGCGCTAATGACACTGTCACTTGAAATCATTAACGTCAAAATTCATAGTAAACAAAGTAAAACGAAAAGTTATATTAACGACATGCCATATTGTTTATCATTGTTTAACTTATTGTATTTTCTATGGACAAGTGGCTTAATTCTGCGATACCAGTTTCTGTGAGTAAAAAAGAGACTTAGTATAAAAAGTAATTTGTGAATAATTTCATACATGGAGTGGAAGAACTATATATTCATTTGAAATACTATTTTAAATAATGTCAATACAAATCACTAATTATTTAATTTAATTTTTAGAATCAATCCTTTGTCATTGGTTGAAATTGTTGCTATAGTAGTCCAACAATTCAAAAATCCAAAAGATGCTGTCGCTTTTCTTGAAAAGACTGAACCTAAGGTTAAAATTAATTCAGATGCCCAAAACTTGTGCAAAGTTTTAGCTGGGCAGATATATATCGAAAAGTTGAACGATTTAGATGCTACTAAAAAGATAATTGAAGAAGTGGAATCTACATTGGACAATGCTGATGGTGTTACTCCAGTTCATGGAAGATTTTATTTACTTGCCTCACAATATTATAGGTTTGTATATATATTTTTTAACTATAGTTATCTACTCAATTTATTAAGTTGTGATATATTTTGGAGAAATGTTTCATATCTGTCTTATTATTGATACACTTTTGATCTTTTTTTATGCGAATAATCTCCAATATACATCTTTTGTTGTAGTTCAAATACATGAATAAAATTTAACTGTCATATTGATAAAAATGCAGTTATTGTAATTTAAATATATTTCTAGAATTCAAGGAAACCATGCTCAATATTATAGGACAGCATTGAGATATCTTGGATGCATAGAGTTGGATACAATAACATCAGAAGTGAAAGTGCAACACGCTTTCTTTTTGGGTTTGGCTGCTCTATTAGGCGAAGGTGTCTATAACTTAGGTGAATTACTCGCACATCCCGTTTTGGAGTCCCTAAAATCAACAGAAAATGCGTGGTTGGTAGAATTGTTGTATGCTTTTAATTCTGGCAATATTAAAAAGTTTGAGTCCATGAAACCGCAGTGGGAAGCTATAGCAGATCTTGCAGCTGAAGAATTATTTTTACGACAAAAAATATCCCTGTTGTGTCTTATGGAGGTAACTTTATATTTAATATTAAATTCAATAAAATGCAGTTTTTATTGAATTACTGAATTACCACAAAAAATTTTTGTGGTTCGATAAGAAAAACAGTTTTATGATTTGAAATACACTTTATTATTCAGTATAGTCTCCCTGAACATCAATATACTTGTTCCATCGCGATTTCAATTTATATATGCCATCCCTGAAATGAGAATCTTGAAGGACTGCAAAATACTCTTCCATAAGTGTGATGACCTCATCATTTGATGAAAAATACTTTCCACACATGAAGGGTACAGGGAAAAAAGGGGGAATGTCAGAAATTTTCATTTTTTGTTTTAATAATTCATTAGATAGGTTATATTCTGTACTTTACTATACGTAAATAACACTGGTTAAAAATGGGTTGTGTCATGAGATAACTTCTTCTTCTTAACATGCCCTATCAAGTCCCCTTGACGTTGGCGATTAACATGGCGAAACTGTCTCTGTCTCGAGCTATTCTAAATAGGTGTTCTGCTTTCTTTATTCCTGTCCATTCCCGGATAATCTTCAACCAAGAGGCCTGCTTTCTACCAATTCCTCTGCATCCTTCAATTTTACCCATCATAATAAGTTGAAGAATATTATACTGGTCTCCCCTTACTACGTGTCCAAAATAGACCATCTTGCTATATTTGATGTTATCAAGCAGTTCGCCAGCAGCATTTGCTCTCTTAAGGACTGCCACATTTGTCAGCATATCTGTCCATGGTATTTTCAATATACGTCTGTGCAGCCACATTTCAAAGGCCTCCAAACGATTAATGGTGGATATTTTTAATGTCCATGCTTCGACACCATACAAGAGGACTGACCAAATGTAACATTTAATCATGCGCTTCCGAAGTTGAAGTTGTAAGTTATCATTCCAGAGGAATGACCTCATTTTTAAAAATGTCGTGCGGGCTATCTTGATTCTACATTTTATCTCTTTATCTGGATCTAGTTGTTCAGTAATATGGCAACCAAGATATTTAAAACTGGGTACTCTTTGAATTATGTGACCATCAACATATAACCGTGAATCTTGATCATGAGGTAATATACCTATACAGGAGAATACCTATACAGGAGAAGGAGGAGGAATGTGACGGTGTTACCTGTTAATTAGTGGGAATGTCAGTTGCGAATAACGCAGAAATAAGTGAAAACACATTGTTTTCGTGTGTTCCCACAGAGTAAATTCTATAAACATATGATTTTGAAAAACAATGCCATCAAAACATATCAATAATATTAGTCTTATAACTTTGAAAATGCTCTGCTGAAAAATTCAACAAAAGTGACATTCCTCCTTTTTTCCCTGTACCCTTCACATTAAGTTTGTTATGTATTGAAACAGATGGAAGTCGCTAAGGACCAAATTGATGAATATGGTGGATGCTTTAACAATTCGAACTTTAATTCATGGATTTTAACCATTGTTACAATGTTCATATGACATGGTGCATTGTCCTGATTAAACATGATTTTGTTCTTCTGCAAACTGGGTCTTCTTTGAAGAAATTCTTCCTTCAGGTGGTCAAAATGGTTAAAATAAAATCCAGAATAATTGATTGTTGTCCCAGTTTGCAAATAATCCATAAACAAAATTCCTAAAAAACTGATCCTAACACCTTCTTTACTGATTTTTGGACACCAACTTGTTTCGGAGTCAAAGAATCACTCTTTAGCCTATTGTTTTGATTCAGGATCATGGTGATAGACCCAAGTCTGATCCATTGTGATGAATCGAAGAACAGAATCTACTTTATCCTTTTGAAAACCTCTAAATTTTGCTGAAAAATTTGCATTTGAATGTGTTTTTGTTCCGTTGTTAGTGAATGCGGCATCCATTGTGAACACAGCTTTCTGAAACCCAATACTTCAGTCAAAATATCCAATACTTCAGTCAATGAGATGCCTAGGGCTTCCACTAAATCTTGTCTTTATACACTTCCAACATTCATTCATAAATTTCCTTTGCTTTTAAACCTCCCAAAAATAAAAATTCAATCACTGCACGACACTTGATTGTTTCCATTGTCAAAAAATACTGTGACACTTGATACTAAATGGCTTATAAACAAATAATTAAATAATAAATTGAAAATAATCTCACAGAAAATGTGTTGGAAATCCTCGTCTCACTAATTAATGATTCCTTCGAAAAAGGTAAATTTCCAGAGTGCCTAAAGACAGCCATTATTATTCCTCTTCATAAGGGTGGTGAAAAATCTAATGCCTGCAAATATAGACCTATTGCCTTACTACCGGTACTCTCGAAAATTATTGAGAGACTCAATAAAACTCGGCTTATGTCCTTTATCGTTGATAACAACATTTTATCACAAAATCAGTTCGGCTTTTTAACTAATAAATGTACCACTGATGCCATGTTTTCTGTACTACATGAGGTTTATCAAGCACTAAACAATAATCGTTATACTGCCCCTGTTTTCTGTGACTATGCCAAAGCTTTTGATTGTGTAAATCACGACATCTTGATTAAAGAACTAAATTTCTATGGAATTCGAGGTATTTCTTTGAATTGGTTTCAATCCTACTTGAATAATAGGAAACAATTAGTTAGATCAAATGATGCTGACTCTAGTCTCAAAAACATTGTATGTGGAGTACCACAAGGTTCAGTATTGGGTCCTCTTTTGTTCCTTATCTTTATAAATGACATCACTAATTTAAAAATCGATGGGAAAATTTTTCTTTTTGCTGATGATACCAGTATCACTTGGAGCAACTGAATATTGCATTTCTTCATGAAACTATAACTTCGGATCTACTGACGATAAAGATCTGGTCTGACTCTAATTTACTCTTTTTTAACGTAGATAAAACAGTAGCATTATCCTATAAAGGAGCTCTTCAACCTTTACCTGTTAATAACAGCCAGATCAGTACCATTGATTCTGTAAAATTTCTTTGTATTTTTTTAGACAGCAACCTCAAATGGTTCCTTCATATCGATTCGTTGAGTAAGAAACTCGCCTCAGCTTGCTATGCAGTAAAATCTGTCTCAAGGGAACTCAATTTAGCATCTTCTAAAATAACATATTTTTCGTTGTTCGAGTCTCATCTTCGATATGGTCTTCCTTTTTGGGGTTCTAGTACAGCTGTTGTTATTTTTAAATTGCAAAAAAGAGCAATAAGATATCTGTTTGGTCTCAGAAGATCTACACATTTCAGAAGTTACTTCAGAGATCACGGAATTTTAACATTTCCATCTTTATATATTCTGGAAACGGTTTGTTTAATTCGTAAACACCTTCATGTCTTTCCAGTAAGGCCCAAATATCTTTACTCCACCAGAAATTCAATCTTTGACATTTATTTACCGATCCCATCCACTGAGTTACTAAAGAAATCTATACTGTATTCTGCAAAACAACTTTACAACCATCTCCCTTTACATCTTAAATCTGTAACATCTTTCTCAAAGTTCCGTAAAATGACAAAAGACTATCTAAAGGACCATACTATTTAATAGAAGAATTTCTCAATGAATAACTAAGAAAATTGGGTTTCATACGCAGTAGCTTAAACTTGTCTGTTCTTAATGTAGTATTTTATTTATTTATTTATTTATTTGTTGTAAGTATGTTCAATTTGCAATTTATATAAATTTTGCAATAAATTGTTTTTGTCTTTACTTTTTTATCTTATATACTGTATATTGACGATTTATCTAATTTTAGGAAATTGTAGTTGTTATTTGTTATTGATATGATTTTTCTTTTGACTGCTTTGTCCATAAAATTGTAAAAATTTTCAGTGACAATAAAGCATATTTTTTTCTATTATATTCTAAATAAAATTTCACACACGTTCATATGAAGAGTGTACCAACATAACAAAATAAAATTAGGCTAGTAGTAATGCCCTCTCTTATCGAACCACAAAATTTATTGAACAGCCTAGTAATTTGAATAGTGTCAATACAATGTCAATGTTTTTATTTTAATTGTAGATGACATTTAATAGACCATCGCACAACAGGCAATTAACATTTGCAGAAATCGCAAAAGAAACAAAATTACCTTTGAATGAAATTGAATTATTGATTATGAAAGCGTTGTCCCAAGGACTAGTCAAAGGAGCCATTGATCAGGTAATTCATTAATATTAGGAAATAAGTTAATACTGTTCTTCTCAGACCCATCTTTTAGTGCTCCATTTCTTTTTAATGCGAACTACTGGTGCACAAAGAAGTATATACTCGAGTGGTCTGATTTTGTATAATAAGTTACCCACAAATATCACAGACTGCAGGCTAGAAAGATTTACAACTGAATTAAAAGAGTTACTTCTTACTAACTACTACAACAGATAGCTTTAATTGAATATAAGTCTATAATAATTTAATAATAAATAATAATTTAATCATTTAATTTAATACAATAATTCTTAAATGAATTTATATAGGAAAACTTAACCTTCAGTATAAAGTAGTCTCAAAAATGTTTGTTATGTAATCAGTTATTATTATATTTATGTTTATTATGTTACCACAAAACCAGCATAGCTACGGCTCTTGGTTTTTTAATGTATTTTTTTTGAAGTTATACTTCTTTAGGCACGAGGGTGAATTTTTACATTCCCTGGCGCATGCGCACACCGACAGTATGGTATTAGTCGCTACATCCTTATGTAGCGCAAATAAGGTGTGCGTGAAAAGAATATATTATTAGTGTTTTTAGTAAATATATTTATTATAATTTTTATGATTGTGGATTTGTCTTCCTCCTAATAAGTATTATTGAAAATATTGATTTTCAATTAATGTATCTGTCACCGTGATTGTAATTATGTCCGAGAAATGATCGACTGAATACAAAAACGGTGGTAGCTGATCGGTAGAACATTCGCCTAAGGATCGAGAGGTCCCTTGTTCAAATCCGGACAAAGTCATATCCTTTTTTTTAATTTTTTTTTTATTTTTGGTATTCTTTTTGTTCTTTATAAAATTAGTTTAATATTTAACTACAATACAAAAAACTGTTTAAAGTAGATAGGTATATTGATTCCGTTGAAATCATAATATGAAGTTAGGTTATATTATAGTAGAAGTATAACTTCTTACGTGCGTACAAAGCACACATTCTTTTTTGCATATTGTTATTATGTATTTTAATAAATGGAATAAAAAAACTTTTTCGCTGCAGATGGTGTCGAAAGACGTCACGGACCAAGTAACAACTGAAATGGCAATTATTACTTTAATCATATATGAGCATTGAAATTCGAATGGTTCAGACCCATTTGAGTCGCTTTTTTTATTATAGTTTATTTACTACATGCAATTAATAGATTAAAATTTTAAGGATGTTTTTTGTTTGGATTTGTTATCCAGTGATAACAAATACTCAATTAGTCTCTTAGATTATTGAAATGTGCCTTTAACGCTAAGTACTTCACTTCACTTCACTGCTGCTTAGAACCTATATGGTAGCTCCAATGGTTTGTGCCTCTTCAGTCTCCGAGTCTGTTCACTTTTATCTAGCAGGTTTAGTCAAGATTGTTTGGTAGTATGGTATAACTAGACCCAAACTCAGACATCCAAAGTGAAAGTTATCCTCCAACACCAAATTGTTCTATATGGTCCACATAATGTTCAGAAAAAAAGAATGTGTGTGTACTTTGTACGCACGTAAGAAGTTATACTTCTATTATATGATTTTAACGAAATTAATATACTTTTATTTATATTTTATTTAAATATTAAACTAATTTATACTTACTACTTCTCAAACATTTTTATTAGAACAGTGCCAAAAATTAAAATAATAAAAGAATAAAACACACACAAACACATTAAACAAGCCACAAATGATGTTTGAACATTAATTGTCGAAAATTTTTTTAACTAAATACGTATTTTCTGAAAATACAATTATATAATAAATATACTTACAATCATACAATGTATTAAAAAAAAAAAAAACAAAAAAGAAAGTTTCTATTGGGACTCGAACCAGCGCTGATATTGGTGGTTGGTATTGGAATTCATTCGCCTTCTCCGCTTAGCCACCGACACTATGTGTCATTATTTACGAAGATCGACTAACTAAACGGATTAAACTTGTGATATTTTGATATTTTGAAAATTGATCAAATTATTTTAATTTTGAATTGAAATGATTTAGAATTGAAAAAATACAACAAAACATAGAGTAAAAAAACAATATATTAGGTGAAGATTGATAGAAATTTTGATGGTAATCAAATTATATAAATAAAAGTATTACATACTATGTATTTTGGCAGATCAAATAGGTAGGTTTATACTCATGATACATTAACAATTATTACGTACCTGTTGCTTTTAAAAACTATTTAAAAGTCACTACAATATTATAAACTTTTTTGTTTCTGTCCTCACAACAATAAAACTAATATATTATACATTTGTTTACCTTTACCTTTACCTCCAAACCACAACTGCCATATCGGATAATTTTTGACATGTCATTTGAACATCCAATCAGAACAAAGTTATAATGCGCATGCGCCGGGCTGATAGGTTTTAACATATAAAAAAATCACCCTCTATCGCCGGTAAAAAAGTATAACTTCAAAAAGTCACACCATTTTGAGCGTCGGGTTTGGGGGGTGCGGGGGGGAGAAATCGATAAATTCGTAGTTTTTTTTAGGTTTTTCGTCAATATTTCCAAAACTATGCGGTTTAGCATGAACAACCTTCTATACAAAAATGTTCTACATTAAATTTGAAATAAAAAAGGTCCTATGCATAATCCTTCTAAAATGAACGGTTCCAAAGTTACGGAGGTAGTATTGTATAATTGGTCCAAAAAAAGGCCTGACCCAGACATCCAAAGTAAAAGTTTTCCTCCAACACCAATTTGTTCTATATGGTCCACATATTGTTCAGTAAAACATCATTTTGAGCGTCCGGTTTGGGGGGAGATGGGAGAGAAGTCGGTAAATTAATAGTTTTTTTACGTTTTTTGTCAATAGTTCTAAAACTATGCTTTAGCGTAAATTATGTTCTATACTCAAATTTTCTACATGAAATTTAAAACAAGAAAAGCTCCAATACATAATTGTTATAAAATTAACGGTTCCAGAGTTACGGAGGGTGAAAAGTGGAAGTTGGAACCTTTTTGTATTTTTTGGGCAATTTATAATATTATTACTGATGAAAGAAATTTTTTTGTAAATAAAATTTGCTATTTCAGTGGCCGATGGTATGTTAGTGATAAGTCCTTGAAGAAACGTCAACCTCACCACCCAAAATCATCATCAATTGTCCAAATAATATAAATAGTATTGAAAACCTCCACTTTTCACCCTCCGTAACTCTGGAACCGTTGATTTTATAACTATGTATAGGACCTTTTTTGTTTTAAATTTTATGTAGAACATTTTTGTATAGAACATTGTTTACGCTAAAGCATAGTTTTAGAACTATTGACAAAAAACGTAAAAAAACTATTAATTTACCGACTTCTCTCCCATCTCCCCCCAAACCGGACGCTCAAAATGATGTTTTACTGAACAATATGTGGACCATATAGAACAAATTGGTGTTGGAGAAAACTTTTACTTTGGATGTCTGGGTCAGGCCTTTTTTTGGACCAATTATACAATACTACCTCCGTAACTTTGGAACCGTTCATTTTAGAAGGATTATGCATAGGACCTTTTTTATTTCAAATTTAATGTAGAACATTTTTGTATAGAAGGTGGTTCATGCTAAACTGCATAGTTTTAAAAATATTGACGAAAAACGTAAAAAACTACGGATTTACCGATTTCTCCCCCTCTCCCCCCCAAACCCGACGCTCAAAATGGTGTGACTTTTTTCTGAACATTATGTGGACCATATATAACAATTTGGTGTTGGAGGATAACTTTCACTTTGGATGTCTGGGTTATGCCATTATTTGGATCAATTTTATCATACTATTGGGTGGTTTTCCAATTTTACCGAATAGCAGCTGCTGTATTCACTTACTATTTCCTTAACTATGATTACTTGGAGATTGTCTCAGATTTCCCTGTTGGGTATAAACCAAGGTGTATTTGTTATGGTCCGCAGTACCTTCGACTGAAAGCGTTCCAATATCTCTATGTTTGAATTTGCGGCCGTACCCCATAGTCGTACACCATATTTTATGTCCATATTGGTTTTAAGGCTACTTTATAAACCAATAATTTATTTTTTAAGCTAAGTTTTGACTGTCTTCCCAATAGCCAATAGTATTTGCTGAGTTTCAAGCCGTTGTTTTCTTTTGTTAAAAATGTGTTTTCTCCAGGTCTGTCTTTTGTCCAAGTGCATCCCTAAATACTTGACGCTGTCAAATTGAGGCAGATTTTGTCCATTTAGTGTAACTGGTGGCACTGTACCTCTGCATTTGGTTAATGTAACCTGCACTGATTTTACTCCATTGACTTTAATTCTCCAGTTTCTTGTCAAATCCTGATTTTTCACTAGATGTTGTTAAAGAATTCTTGCAGCTGTGACTGGGTCTTTGTGTTTAATCATTATCGCTTTATCATCTGCAAAGGAAAGGAAGCTGTAATCGTTTGGTTGCTTACTGGAAGGTCAGCTGTGTACATAAGATAGAGAAGTAGACGAGTCGCTGTACAAAAAAATTTGTACACACAGTTTTCGAAAATAACTGGTTTTCGAGCCAATTTTTTCTAATTTCCTGTATGAAATGTGCTCAAATGAATTAGAAAATATGACACCTGGTTCTATGTAACGTAGAGCCTTCGTTTTTATTTAGGTAGCTCGTCTAAATAATAAGTTCAAACATAGTTTCACCACTATAATATTATATTATTATTATATTTAGTCTTTGTCTTTTTTTTTGTAGGTTGCCAATACCGTAAATATGACCTGGGTTCAACCTAGAGTTTTGGATTGTACGCAGATTTCCAACATGATTACTAGGCTTAACGATTGGTGTAAACATGTTGATACCATGGAGCAATTGCTGGAAGAAAAAGCTAGTGAAATATTAACATTGTAATTTGTAATTATTAATAATTTATATATTCGTCCTTAATTTTTTTTTAAAGATTTCTCACTGATAATAAAATCTTATATTTAATTCTTAGTATTATTACTCCATATTTCTTACTCCTTAACGTTACAACTCTTCCTATGTTTTAGTCGACTCAAAAACATGCCTCGATTCCTTTCTGCCTTGAGCAATCTCCATTCAATTCTCCACGCCCATAGTTTTAAGGTATCCTGCTATATTATCTCGTCTTGATGGTCGTCTTCTAGTTGGGACTTCTTCCCATACCAGCCTTACAATTATTTCGTCAGAATGTCCTTCCTTACACCATTGTCCTGATTCTCCATCAAGAACAGGCCCAACATCTTCCTTAGGATTTTACTTTTTTAAACAGGTAAGTGGCTTTTCATTTGCATTTGTTATCGTCCAGGTCTCGCTACCATAGACCACTACGGGTCATATGCCATATGTTTTATATACACACACCCAAACCTTTATGGAATCACCATGTATTTTAAAGCAATATTTATTTGAAGTAAAGATACACAGACTTACTCACAATCATTTAATTTACTTCGACGACCGGTTTCGATCTCTACAATATACAGATCATCTTCATGTCGGCGTTACAAGTAGTTAAATGCTACAATTAAAGAAAGCCAGAGTTAGAACATTGTCTGATTGTATCAAAATGCAAATAGAAAGCCAAAAATTTTTGAAAGGTATGTAACTGTTGACATTTCAGAACAACAAACTGATACATACGTATGCACACATATATGAGCGAACAGGTACTCATAAGCACGCCTACGCACATAGATGCATGCGGTTTGTGACTATTTGTTAAATTTTAAAATTTTTTAAAAACTATATACTTTTGATCTACTTACATGCCATTACAAGGAATGCTTTGTAAGTTCATCGATAACATGTTTAAACGTCCAGATTATGCTAATAGAATAGCTAGGTGAGGGACTGGGTAAGCGGACATGCTTCGTAGGTCAAAACACAGTGAATTGGAATGGATATTTATTTCTTTTGAAAAAACTTGTTATTGTTGCGAAGAATAAATGTTTTTATTGAAAATAAACAAATGTATAAGACAATCGGCTAGTAAATTTCGGTACGGTATAGGTTATTTACCTGAGTTGTAAATTGAACGAAAATAAATAAACTAACTTTTGCCTTTAAGAACGAAAATATGCCTCATGTGGGGGTTATATAACTTACAACGGGGAAAGATATTGGTCTTGTGGAAAACCTATGCTAGGTAACAGGAACTAGGAAAGCTTAAAAATAAAGCAAGGGAAAGTCACCAAAAAGTAATAACGGCATGCCACGATCGTTTAATTGTCCAATCAGCTAGAAAACACGCAACCATTTCTCACCTGCATCTCTAAAGGCAGCTTTTGGAAGCTACAGGTGTAACTTTTTCAGTTGAAACGTTAAGAAGAAGAGTTCGTGCCAAGAAGTATACGAGCTATGAGCTCCCGAGTTATCCAGGCAGCACAAGATTGGTCGCCTAAATTGGTGTCTTCACCACCAAAACTGGAACAATGGGAATTACAAAATGTGCTATTTTCAGAAAAAGTCAGGATTGGTGTAAAATCAGATGACCCACGAAATCGTGTACTTAGAGGTCGAAGAAGACAAGAAAGAACGAAAACTGTCAGATATGTTCACAAATATACAAGGGGAAGTGTAATGTTCTGAAGAAAAATTATGATCCGTAAAAAAACTCCTTTAATTTTCATCCAATCAACTTAAACTGTTCACATGTATGTTGATAACCTGTAGTTAGCCTCTGGAGAGATGCAACAGGAAAAAATTTAATTTTCATGTAATATAATGGACCCACATACCATTAGAGTGACTAGAGACATCATTGAAGCAGAAAGTATCCCTTGTTTGGAGTGGACTGCTTGCACACCCGAGCTTAACCCTATAGAGTATTTGTGGGATATGCTTAAAAGAAAAATTAGAGCTCGCCGGGATAATCCACAAAACACCGCAGGGCTAGTATAAGCTGCTTTTGAAGAATGGAACAACCTACCACAACAAAATGTTGAATTTGGTTAGGACTGAAGCTTGCATAGGACTAGAGGTGATAACACTGCCTACAAAAATAAAAACAATTTAAACAATTGAAGAGCTTATTGCAACATAATGGTAAGCCACAAAATAATAAAACCGAGATATCAATGTTTAAAGTTTTAAAAAAATCTAAAAAATATTGGTTTAAATGTAAAAACCTGAACGCTTGTTAGTTATATTAGTTATTAAAATACATGTACATTTATTATTTCACAAAAAAAACACATATTTATATTAAAAAAATAGGTTTATTAAAAAAAAGTGGCTTAACATATTCTTAAATTTAAAAAATCGCAATACAAAAAAATCAACTAAGTTATGTTTCTACAATGTTGTAACCATAGTGGTTCTTCATTAACTTCAGAAGCTGCGTTTAACTGATTATAAAAAGTGTGGTACACTGGCGGGATATAAACAAACTTTTTATATTGTCCAGTTTATTTTTCGCAATTTTCAGAGGTTCGTTATATTTCTTGGGAATGTTTGACAACTCTATTATTGCAGGTCTGCCTTTCCTGACATTGACATTTAAACTGCTATTTTCGCTTAAAACCGCTCTTAATTCAGCACGTGCACCTGATGTCGACGCCATTTTAATGTGGCTTACCACGTTTTACGCGAAAAAGTGAACAGAAATGGGCGATTGTATAAACACGATACAGCAATAACTCCGCCATCTATTGCAGTAATCGCCAAATAATTTTTATATGGCTTAACATAGGTTTCTTCAAATACATAATGCAATAAAAGAGAATTCTGTAGAATTGTGGCTTACCATTATGTTGCAATAAGCTCTTCAATTTTAGTTTTGCATTGAAATTTTTTATTTTACTGATTTTAAAACAACTAGGTTTAATTTGTTTGTTAAATACTTTGTTTTATTTAATTGTTACGTATTTGTTGTTAAATTGCTTTAAAATAAATTATGTTTGACTTCGTGTATTCGTTTTTTTAAATTTGCACGAAATAATAAAAAATAGATGATTCATCCATTCAAATTTCAAAAAATTTACTATGTTTTGACCTACGTAACATGTCCGTTTGCCGTGTACCTCTCCCAGCTAACCAATCAGCATAAGTTGGACGTATAAACATGTTATCAACGAATTGGCAACGCATCCCTTGTATCGGCATGTAAGTGGATCAAAACAATATTACTATTTATTATTATTATTTTTTGAATTTGGTAGCATATGTAATTTTGATTAATATTTTTTATTAGTTTTTTTAATATTTTAAAGTTTTATCCTTTTATCAACAAATAGTCATAAACTGCATGCATCCATGTGCTTATACATGCTTATGAGTATCTGTTTCACATAGGTGTGCATTTGTATGTATCGAATTTCTGAAATGTCAACAGTTGCAAGCCTTTATTTAAAAAATTTTCAAATTTGGCTTTCTATTAGCATCTGTGCAACCAGACAATGTTCTAACTCTGGTTTTCTTTAATTGTAGCATTTAACTACTTGTAACGCCGACCTGAAGATGATCTGAATAATGTAGAGATCGAAACCGGTCGTCAAAGTATAATTAAATGATTGTGAGTAAGTCTGTGTTTCATTACTATATTTGATTCCATATAAGTTTGGGTGTGTGTAGTTGTATCTTTGTATGACTTGTTGTCTCGGTTTTATACGGTTTTGAAGGACATGAAAGCATCTGTTGCCGGCTTGTGTCGTATTGTTTATTTGTTGTGATCCGTTATTGTCTTCAGTTATTGTTGCGATCTTCTTCTTCTTATAGTGCCTATCCGTTTCGGATGTTGGCGACCATCATGGCAATCTGCACTTTGCACACTGCTGCTCTGAAAATATTTGTAGTGGTTGTGTTGAACCACGTTCGTAGATTTTTCAGCCAGGAAATCCTTCGCCTTCCTGGTCCTCGCTTTCCCTCTACTTTTCCCTGCAAGACCAGTTGCAGCAGTCCATATCTCTCACTGTTCCTCATGATGTGACCGAGGTACTCGATTTTGGCTGTTTTTATTTTGATTAACAGCTCTTTTTCTTTTTTCATTCTCAGCAAAACACCCTCATTAGTAATGTGGTCGGTATAAGATATCTTCAGGATTCGACGACAAAGCCACATCTCAAAAGCCTCAATTTTCTTGCAGGTGGCGTCTGTGAGAGTCCACGACTCAACTCCGTACAACAGTATAGGAAATATATAACATCGTAGTAATCTGACTTTTATGGGTATCGACAAATCATGACATTTGAACAACTTTGCCATTTTTTGAAATGCAGATCTTGCTTTCTCTATCCTACATTTGATTTCTATAGAATGGTCCCAATTTTCATTGACGTTCGTACCAAGGTAGGTGTATGTTTTTACTCTTTCTATTTGTTGACCATTCACACTGATTCGTCCAAATTGCTGTTCATTCTTAGAGATCGTCATACATTTGGTTTTCTTAGTGTTTAGTGAAAGTCCGTATCTCTGACTGACTTCTGCGATTCTGCTCATTAACTCCTGTAGGGCTTCAGAACTGTCAGCGAATACCACAGTGTCGTCTGCGTATCTTATGTTATTGATACATTCTCCGTTAATTCTAATTCCGGCTTCAACATCATCCAATGCTTCTTGAAATATTTCCTCAGAGTAGATGTTAAACAGCAGTGGGGATAGTATACATCCCTGACGGACCCCACGTTTGATTTTGATATCGTCGGATTCTCCTGCCTCTGTCCGGATAGATGATGTTTGATTCCAGTACAGATTGCTGATAATCCTTAAATCACAGGTGTTTATTCCAATATTGGTTAATATCTCCATCAGCTTGTCGTCCTTTACTGTATCGAACGCTTTATGGTAATCAATGAAACATGCATAAATATCGCAATTCACGTCTCTACATCGTTGAAATAGCACTTGTATACTAAATAGAGCCTCTCTTGTACCAACTGCATTTCGAAAACCAAACTGTGTTCGGCTGATTTTTTCTTCGCACAGTCTATATATCCTTTGATGTATAATTTTTAGAAATAGCTTTAAAATATGGCTCATTAAGCTGATGGTTCGAAATCACTGCAGGATACGGACTTTGTTTTCTTTGGTGAAGCAACAAACGTCGACTTCAACCATGCTTTTGGTATTACTCCGCTTAAATATATGTCGTTAAATATTTTGGTTAGGCGTTGAGTACCGTCGGTGTCAAATAGTTTTATGAGTTCAGCATATGCATTGTCAGGTCCAGGAGCTTTGCCATCTTTTAGTTGTGATATTGCTCTTTCCACTTCACCTGATGTGATTGGTAAGTGGTCATCACATATGTAGGATGGAGGTTGTTCGGATCTAGTATCATCAAAAAGTTCCTGTATGTATTTTGTCCATATGCAGATTTCTTGATTTCTGTCTGTGATGATATTCCCCTGTTGGTCTCGCAATTTGCTAGCTGTGTTGGATTTCTGAAGACCAGCTGCTTGTTTCACCTTTTTATGCATGTTAAACGTATCATGTTTTTGCTCTAACGACTCTATCTCTTCACACTGTGATTTTAACCAATTTTCTTTGGCCTTTCTTATTTCAGTTCTTATTTGTCTCTGAATCGTGTTGTACATTATTTTGTTGTTTTTTGATTTTCTTCTTTCTTCCATAAGTTGTAGTATATTGTCGTTCATCCAACTTTTTCTCATCTCTTTCTTTTCTATTAGATGCTCTTCTCTGATGTTGTTAAAGGTTTCACATATATTTTGGAGTGATTCTTCGGCATTATATGTTTGCTCCACATTAATTAGCTTCTCTGAAAGAATCTGTGCGACTGTCTCTTTTGTTTTCTTATCTTTTAGTATTCTCATATCGCACTTTTTGTTGCTGTTCTTTTTTGCAACCTTCTTGAATCTAAACCTAAATTTACCAACAACAGGAACATGATCTGATGATACGTCAGCACCGGGGTAACCCTTAACCGATAGGCATCCATTACGGAATCTCTTGTTCACCATTATGTAGTCAATTTGATTCCGTATTACGTTTCCTGGTTGATCTTGCGGGGAGACCCAGGTGTACAAGCGTCTTGGTGGTAGTTTGAAGAATGTGTTTAGTATTGTAAATTCTTCTTCTACAAACAGTTTTAATCTGTCTCCCCTTTCATTTCTCTGTCCTAGACCAAAATCACCTATGAATTCACCGCTTCTCCCTTTACCAATTTTCGCATTGAAGTCACCCATAATGATAGTTATATCTTCTTTTTTAAGTCGTTTAAGTGACTTTATCAACAACTCATAGAATTGCTCTAGATCTTCTTCTGGTTTATCGCTTGTGGGGGCATACACTTGTAATATATTTAATACACTTGTAATATATTGTTGCGATAACGCGCTCAAATTTAAAGTACATCAGTGGTGATGTCTCCGACTCTATGTTCATATATACATATTATATTTTAGTTTTATTTAATTGATTAGGACCTTCTCTGCGTCCTTCTCGAACCTGTAGAAAGTCTCCGTCATACTTAATCCGCCGTTTTCTATTAGATTGATACCATCTGCAAATGCCAACAGTAAGTTTGGTGTTTCTGATGGAATACTGTAGTCGGTTTTTCAATTCTTGCACTTTCCAGAGCTAAGTTAAAGTGTTGTGGTGAAAGTGCATCTCTGTGTTTTACGTTTGTCCAACTCTCACCTTACATCGTAGCTGTTCCATACACATCCGTATCAACCTGACTAATTTTTTTGAAAAGTCAAGTTCTTGCATCGCTCTCCACAGTCGCTAATTCTGCACACTCTGTCAAATGGCTGTATAAAATCCATGAACATCTGATGAAGCACCCGATCAAACTCCCAGGATTTTTCTAAAATCTAAATCAGCATTGATAATCTCCAACGACTTCTTCTGTGTATTTTTTGGTTCTTTCTGGCAGGATGTTTTGTAATGACTTTTTAGGTGATTTAGGAGCGTTATTCCTCGGTAGTTAATATATTGCTTTTTGTTTTCTTTTTTGAAGTTATACTTCTTTAGGCGCGATTGAGATTAAAATTTCATAATACTGCGCGCATACGCACACAGACAGTATGGCGTTTAGTTGCTAAATCTTTCTAGTTATGTATAAATATATCAGTGCAAGAAAAGGTGTGAAAAGAATATATTAGTGTTTTAGTAAATGATAATTTTTGTGTCTTTGGATTTGTCTTCCTCAGGAGTAAGATGAGTATTATTAAAACATTTTATTGCTTTTATTTATTATAATCTTATCCAGTAAGAAATTCGATTATATTCAGAAATACGTTTAAAGCAACTTATTTCAATGGCCAAGATCTACCTAGGTGATTAATCATTTATTTCTTTACGTTCAATAGTATGTTGTTCGTTGCTAATATTTCAAATTATGTATCAGTATGTATTCATTAAAATAATATATTAGTGTATTTATTATAATTTTTGTGTCTTTGGATTTGTCTTCCTTGGGCGTAAAATAATAAAATATCTATTTTTATATTTCATTTGTCACCGTGATGTGTAATTCTGTATATGCGAAACGTCAATAACAGGCGCCTTGATAGCCTGGTTGGTAGGGCATTGGACCAGAGATCGAGAGATCGCGGGTTTAAATCCCGGACGATTCATATTATTTTTTTTTTAATTTTTGGCATTGTTAAGTTTTGGTTAATTTTTGGTAATTATTGTAAATTCTTTATATTGTAACTGTTACGTATATTTATTTCGTTGAAATTATATAATAGAAGTATAACTTCTTACGTGCGTAAAGTACACATACATTCTTTTTTGTGTACGTCTTTCCATTCATCAGGTATTGTTTCTTCTCGTTAAATGCCTTGAATTAACTTTTATCTATATCTTTAGATTTTAGATAAGATGTCTTCGAACAAAAAATGTATAGTTATAAGAGGGGCTGCTTTCGTAGACCTGGCAGCAGCCTATGACATAGTAAGGCACAAGGCATGGCTCCACAAATTATACGACACACAAAGGATACGTACCTTAAGCAGTTCCTCTATGCTGATGATCTCGCAATAATTATGTGCTCAAAGAAAAAATGTGGTACTGTTGACTAGCTCGAAACTTCGTACTATAATTTTTGTATTTTTAAAATTTAAATATTTTTAAAATTCAATACCTAAAGTAATTTTGTATGTTTGTTCCTAACGCCACCTTTTAACGTTTCAACAAAGCATACGTTGTTTACTTCTGACCGACCTGTAAAAGTTAGGTATACTAAATAATAATTTTAATAAAATAATAAATAAATAATAAATAATAATAAAAAATAATAATAAAATAAATATCATTTAATTTATGTCAATTTAATAATTATATAAATTAAATAAGATGTTTAAAAATAAAATCTATAATCAGTCTATCTGCTATAGTGCACAGCTCTTGGATATTGTGTCCATCCTCTTTATGGAAGATTTTGATGGAAGCTTGAAATATTTGCGCCATCATGGTCTCCAATTCTTCGAAACTTGTAGCGAACATTACAATGTCGTCAGCATATATCTCAAATGACTCAGTTTTCTTCCATTAATATTTATTTCTTTATCTACCCAGTTAATGTCTTTGAACACGTCTTAAATAACGTCTCCCTGGCGAACTCAGCTGTTGAATGGTATAGCTTTGGTTTTCTCATCTATTTGTATTTTCATTGTAGCTTTCTTGTAAATACGTATGAGCATTCTGTATCGAGAATCTATCCTGCAGTTATTCATAACTCTCTCTATTGCCCATTTATTTTTATTTAGCGTATGGCACCTGACACATTTACATTTACATATATTTTGTATAAGACAATACATAGGTTCACAAACGTACATCTAACTTATTTACATAGTCTATCGACTCTGGAGTCGCCATCAGGAAATCCTCTGACCTGCCATGATATGATCCTGTGGGACACTGTTCTGTGATGTGATAGATGGTTTGTGGTTGTCCACAATCACAGAGTGGGGATGGTCGTTTACCCCATTTGTGCATCATGTAACCACATATGCCGTGTTGGGTTCTGATTCGGTTCAGCATAGACCATGTGTTGCGTGTTAAGTCAAAGCCTGGTGGTTTTTGTGTGATGCAGGGTAAGTTGCTATTTTGTTGTTCCATCCATTCTCGAGTCCATGTTGTCGTTAAATTGAACTCATTTTCCACAGCAACCTTTGCTGTTTTTATTGGTGGTCATCTGTCTGGAGCGTAGACGGTTACCGTTGGCGGCATCTATATCTTGATGGATTGGCAGGTTCTCGTTATCTACTATCTTTCTGTACTCACTAGTGAGTGCGTGTATATGCGTCGTAGTTTGGGTGGTGGAATGTGGCTCAGTACTGGGAGCCATTGCGTAGGGGTGGATTTGATAACTCCAGCAATCATTCTCATTGTATTATTCAATTGGGCATCTACTTTGTGTATATGTGGGCTGTTAAGCCATGCCGAAGAGCAGTATTGTGCAGTTGAGAAGACTAGGCCCAGGGCGGATGATCGCAAGGTGGAAGCCGATGCTCCCCATGTTGTGCCGCACAGCTTATTCTGGATGATGTTGTTTCTGGATTTAAGTTTTTCCGCTGTTTTTGTCAGACGTTGCTTGAATGATATGGTTCTGTCAAGAGTCACCCCAAGGTACTTTGGTGTTTTATTGTAGGCGAGTGTGGTGTTTTCGAATTGAATATTGAGTATTCTTCCTGCAAACTTGTTATTTAGGTGGAAACTGGAAACCTCTGTTTTCGTAGCGTTTGGTTGGAGCCTCCATTTACGGAAATATTTTCCCACTATGTGTAAGCCCGCCGTGAGGATTTCTTCTGTTTCTTCAAATGACTTACACCTTGTTGCAAGGACCCAGTCATCGGCGTAACCAAACTTCCTTGATCTGGCTTCTGGTATATCCGAGATGTATAGGCTAAATAGAAGAGGAGCCAGGACAGATCCCTGAGGCAGTGCATTTTTCAGTTTCCTTGGGGTGCTGATGTCAGATCCCATGACCACTTGAATCGTTCGGTCGGCTAGCATGCTGTTGAGTATTCGAGCGGTGGATTTACAGGGGATTGTACGGAGGAGCTTGTATATCATGCCTTCTCTCAAGACTGTATCGTAGGTCGCTGTTAGGTCTATGAATGCGGCTGCAGTTTTAAGTTTTCGCTGGAACCCTGCCTCAATAAATGTGGTAAGTGAAAGAACCTGATCTGCGCAGGTTCTTTTGGGTCGGAAACCTGCCTGATCAACCGGTATTGTTTCAAGCAGCTTTGGGCTAATTCTATTGTAGATAAGGCGCTCTAGAAGCTTAAACGTCACTGATAGTAGGGCTATTGGTCTGCAATTCTTAGGGTTGTTATCATTTGGTTTCCCTGGTTTTAATATGGCAATGACCTTCGAGCGTTTGAGTTCCTGTGGTATGATACCGGTCTTCATAATGTCCGTGAAAAAGTGGGCTATCCATTCTCTCGCACATTTGCCGCAGTTAATTAAGAATTCGGGATGAATATTGTCAAAACCTGGGGCTTTACCTGGCTTTACATCCTTGAGAGCAATAGTGACTTCTTCGGAAGTGAAAGGGCGGGAGTATTCGGTCTTTAGTCTATTAGTCTGTTGCCCAAAGTTCTATAGAGTCGAATGCCTTTTCATAATCAACAAAGCCAATGTATAAGTTCAAGTGATATTCATTGGTTTCTCTATTAGCGTTCTGACTGTATAAGAAGATGATCCACTGTACCGTAACGATAACCTATTCTCGTTGGAACTTTACCGCGCTGAGCAGATGTGACGTGAATTGTAAATTGTAGAATTCCCTCATCTTCCTTAGTCTCAGCATCCGTATGGCTTGCAAATTGTAGAAGCCTCGGAGGTGTAACCAGAGAAGGTTCCCATTGTTTTCATTCTGGTGGGATATGTTATATGCCATTAGAGTGAAAACTTAGTCTTTTGCTAGCAGTTGCCGCTAGGGCATCTATGCCATTTCGTTCGTTGCAATTCGGGACTGCACGCTGGGGTTTGTTTTGGTTGGATCAGGGAGAGCAGCATATGTGCCTCCTGATGAGAGACTAATAAGTTTCGAAACCGGTAGAGGTGCTTGCAGCACTCTCTGATTGGACTGGAATATGGTTCGGCTGTATTTTCGTTTTGCAACGAAATTGAAAATGGTTATTCATTTTTGATTTACATTTACTCTGTGTGGAGTATGAAGGGAACCAGTCTCGTTGGAACTTTACCGCGCTGAGCAGATGTGACGTGAATTGTAAATTGTAGAATTCCCTCATCTTCCTTAGTCTCAGCATCCGTATGGCTTGCAAATTGTAGAAGCCTCGGAGGTGTAACCAGAGAAGGTTCCCATTGTTTTCATTCTGGTGGGATATGTTATATGCCATTAGAGTGAAAACTTAGTCTTTTGCTAGCAGTTGCCGCTAGGGCATCTATGCCATTTCGTTCGTTGCAATTCGGGACTGCACGCTGGGGTTTGTTTTGGTTGGATCAGGGAGAGCAGCATATGTGCCTCCTGATGAGAGACTAATAAGTTTCGAAACCGGTAGAGGTGCTTGCAGCACTCTCTGATTGGACTGGAATATGGTTCGGCTGTATTTTCGTTTTGCAACGAAATTGAAAATGGTTATTCATTTTTGATAACCTATTAGTTCCTACTCTCATAAATAGTTTGTACATTTAGACAGCAGGGAGATTGGCCTATAGTTCTTTAGATATCCCCTGTCTCATTTTTTGTAGATAATTATTGTCAAACTTTCTTTCTAATCATCTGGGACTTCTCCTTTGTGAAGGCATTCG
The DNA here is from genome assembly GCF_917563875.1 of Diabrotica virgifera virgifera. Taxonomy (NCBI): domain Eukaryota; kingdom Metazoa; phylum Arthropoda; class Insecta; order Coleoptera; family Chrysomelidae; genus Diabrotica; species Diabrotica virgifera. The sequence continues at coordinate 5,270,211 of NC_065449.1, read as the reverse complement.
TTGAAAAGATTTTTCAATTCTTGGAGAATAATTTCACTCTCCTCCTACTCTCTCTAAAAAATAATCTTTACATATTTATTTATATGTCGCTAATAACCATAGAAGTTAATGCAACTGTTTTTGTAACATAAAATACCGAATTTTACTCTTCTAGAATTACATTATCTTACTAAATACAAATATAAAGAGTGTTTTACTTTACTAACATGATTTCTTTATCATTATTCGTCAAGGTAAACATGCATTGCTCCAGTCAACCTCAGTAGGTGTGGTTTATAGTGGGCCTTCCGGTGAAAGGATATACATATATCTATGTACCATTAATTTTATCACAATAATTGGATTAGCAACACAACCAACGACCAAGTGGTTTATTTTAAGGTAAACTACTTCTGTGGACAGTTTCAGAATATACCTACATGCTAATTGTATCATTCAGAGAATATATAGATATACGTTTTATTACATTATTTTTGATTCCGCTTTTCTAATTCCATAAATTAGTGGATTGATTATTGGACGATTATATTTAGTCCAGAAAGCCACTGCGCATCCGCTAGGAAAAATATTCTAATTCGGATTTTTTGCACAATCTTACTCAAAAAGGACTCCTTTTAACAAATTTGCATGTTGCCAGGACCAAAAGGTGGTCAAAAATTTTTTAAACGTCTTTTTTTGTTTTTTTCCTAAAATTATTTTTTTTTGCATGAAAAAAAGTTTTTTTAGGTTTTTTGGATCATTCCAAACAGAAAAGGTCTTTAGTGACTTTTCTCTAAAAATGATAGTTTTTGACATATAAGCGATTAAAAATTGAAAAATTGCGAAATCGGCCATTTTTAACCCTCAAATACTATGTGAAAAACTGAAAATTTGAATGTTGCCAAGATAGGTGGATATTCTTGAAACAACGATTGATGAAATCCCGAAGAGTTTTTTGCAATACAATATTCAAACTCCTTTGTTTTTTAATTGGTAATCAAGCGTGCGCGACACTATTTTCCACCGATAGTATGGTGCAAATGAAAGGAATAAATTCGTTATTTCATAAATCGGCGACTTTAAGAAAAAATCCCGAAACAGGTCAATTTTTATTTTTAAGTTATGATATTGTGGTATATATGGTATACTAGTGACGTCATCCATCTGGACCTGATGACGTAATCGATGATTTTTTTAAATGAGAATAGGGGTCGTGTGCTAGCTCATTTGAAAGGTTCTTCAATTCTCTATTCAGTAATGTAAACATTTATATAATTATTTATACAGGGTGTCCTTTTACTTCTTTTTTTGTCAAATAATTTAATTTAATAAAATTTTTTTGGACACCCTGTATAAATAATTATGTAAATGTTTATATTACTGAATAGAGAATTAAAGAAACTTTCAAATGAGCTAGCACACGACCCCTATTCTGATTTAAAAAAATCATCGATTACGTCATCAGGTCCAGATGGATGACGTCACTAGTATACCATATATACCACAATATCATAACTTAAAAATAAAAATCGACCTATTTCGGGATTTTTTCTTAAAGTCGCCGGTTTACGAAATAACGAATTTATTCCTTTCATTTGCACCATACTGTCGGTGGAAATTAGTGTCGCGCACGCTTGATTAGCAATTAAAAAACAAAGGAGTTTTGAATACTGTATTGCAAAAAACTTTTCGGGATTTCATCAATCGTTGTTTCAAGAATATCCACCTATCTTGGCAACATTCAAATTTTCAGTTTTTCACATAGTTTTTGAGGGTTAAAAATGGCCGATTTCGCAATTTTTCAATTTTTAATGGCTTATATGTCAAAAACTATCATTTTTAGAGAAAAGTCACTTAAGGCCTTTTCTGTTTGGAATGATCCAAAAAACCTAAAAAACTTTTTCCATGCAAAATAAAATAATTTTAGGAAAAAAACAAAAAAAAAAACGTTTAAAACATTTTTGACCACCTTTTGGTCCCGGCAACATGCAAATTTGTTAAAAGGAGTGCTTTTTGAGTAAGATTGTGCAAAAAATCCGAATCAGAATATTTTTCCTAGCGGATGCGCAGTGGCTTTCTGGACTAATTATAAAATAAAAAAATATTTTTAAGAAACGCTTTTCTTTAGTTATGAGTGACTAAAATTAAACATATTATAAAAAAATCAACTAAAAAGCAAAAAATAAAAAAAAATTGAATAAATCTAACACCTTCGTTAAAGAAAAGCATGGCGCGTCTTCATCGAATAATCGGTTTTTGCACCACGCTTTTCTTTAACGAATGTGTTAGATTTTTCAATTTTTTAAATTTTTTTTGCTTTTTGGTTAATTTTTTTTATAATATGTTTAATTTTAGTCACTCGTAACTAAAGAAAAGCGTTTCTTAAAAATATTTTTTTAATATTTTTTTATTTTTTACTTTTTAGTTTTACACTTTTCAAACATTAAAATATATCGTCATGTTTATTAAAATATGTATAAAACATATTATGATGTACAAACATGAAAAGTAGTCGGAATCGGCAAAAAGTTGAAACTTTATTGTTTATTTATGAAGCATAACGTAAACAATTAACGTAAAAATTGAAATTATGTATCGTTCATATAATTAGCTACAATCTGTAAAAGTTGCAAGTTTCTACATTGTAAAAGACAAGAGAATTTAAGCATTTTCCGTTAAAATCGTTTTTTATTTAAACAATTAATAAACAAAAAATTTTTTATTGACTATTCGTTTATTGTTCCCGCGAATGCATATATCTGCAAAGTTTTAGTCATTTGCATTGAAGAAAAGGCAATTAACGTCCAAAGATTTGACCCAAACGATTGCACTAAAGAAGAGCATTTAATTAATTAATACGAAAAAACGAATTCTAATGTTAATTGTAGCACAAAACGTCTCTACCAGTGGTTTTCCTAAGACTACGATAAAAATACGAATTTTTTGAATTCGAGTTTTGGTTGAAATTTTGTTTCGTATCGTATTGAAATTTGACACGAATAAACGCCGATTTATATATAAATAGATACATGAGCATTCAAAATTTGAACCTTTATTGTTTATTTATGAAGCATAACGTAAACAATTAACGTAAAAAGTGAAATTATGTAGAGTTCATATCATTAGCTACAATCCGTAGAAGTTTCAAGTTTCTACATTGTGAAAAACAAGAGAATTTAAACATTTCCCAATAAAATCGTTTTTTTATTTAAACAATTAATAAAAATAGGGCCGGCATAGCTAAGTGGTAGTGTGCCTGGCTCGCGTGCCGGTTGTCCGGAGTTCAAATCCTACCGCCGCGCGCCGGCAAGAACAACTAGACATTTTTAAAATGTTTATAGGCCACAGGTCGACTCAGCCTGAATAAAATGAGTACCTTGGGTAAAACCAGGTGTAATAATAGGCGGTTGAAGCGTAGCACTGGCCCTGGTACCTTCCTTGTATACCGTATTCCATAGATATAGCAGACTACCCTGCTATACTCCCAAAGCCACGTGAGCGGTATAAAATCGGGAGACTATTATTATAATAAACATAGAATTTTTTTTATTGACTATTCGTGTATTGTTCCCGCGAATGCATATGTCTGCAAATTTTCATTCATTTGCATTGACGAAAAGTCAGTCAAATTAACGTCTAAAGATTTGATGCAAACTATTGAAGTAAAGAAAGGCGTTTAATAATAATATTCTCTTAAAAAATATTGTCATCATAGGCCAGTAAAGAAAAAACAGCTAAAAAATCTTATACAGGGTGTTGAAGGTTCCAAAAGACATATGAGTGATAGCTGATGAAAAATCCTTGAAGAACTACAATGTACACTTCTCCAAAAAAATTAACGAACACGTTAAAAATGGGTAATTTTTTATCTCTTGAATTTCCTAAACCTGTTATCCGGTTTAAATAATTTTTTTAATATGTTATAGGCTTATTGCTTAAAAATATCGCTGTAAAAATATTGTTGCTAGACAGGCAAATTGTCATTGAATATCGGGTGTACCAATCAAACTGTGATTTTTTCTCAAAGTTCACGTCACCCTTTGGAATATCCTAGCATTTATAAAATACTTAAATTAAAACCCAACTATAGCCTCATGTTTTCTTAACATTCTGTTTTTTGATTCATTCGCTCATGTTGGATAAAAAAAAGTTAGGTACTCTAACAACTATCCTTGTTTTTCGTAAATACAGGGTGTTTTTAAATATGTAAAAGTGGCAAACTGTAAGTGGTAATTTTGCATAAAAAATAATGACAGTTTGCTTTATAAACGTATGTCTGCAAATGTTTCATTTCCGAGATAGGGGTTGTTGAAATTATTCTTACAAACTGACTATTTATGATATGCAAATGAAATTTGGTGGATTTTAAAAGGTAGTTATTGCGAATTTTTTAATATACAGGGTGTTTCATTGGGAAACGGAAATACTTTAATGGTGAATAGACGTCACCGAGTCGGTTCTAGATATAGTACATTTTTTGCCCTCGCGACTTTTATAGCCGAGTTACAGGGTGTTTTATCGATTTTGCCCATTTCTTTCCTAAGCCATAACTTTAGAACCACCCTGTATATTTTTTTGATATTTGGTACACATATGTCTCATTCAAAACCCAAACGACCGACATACTAACCATAAGAAAAATCCAGGTCCGGATTAACAAAAAATTATAAAGTAATTGTGACCTCAAAACAACACCCTGTATATTGAAATTTTGAAAATCTGTTTGCATATTTGAAAAGAGCACAAAAAAGTAAGTTTAACGGTTCTCTTCGATTTTTCGGCCAGACAATTTTATGACTTTAATTTTGAAATTATATTGAATTTTTTAAGAACTTTGACATTAAAAAGCAGATATTAACTTTTTGTTATAAATTATTAAAGTTATTGAATAAATACTCATTTTAAAAATAATCAATACTTATTTACCACATTGGAACGACCCAATTACTAATGACAAGAAAACTCCAGGCCCGGATTAAGAAAAAAAATACAAAGTAATTGTGACCTTGAACCAACACCCTGTATATTGAAATTTTAAAAATTTGTCTACGCATTTCAAAAGAGCATGAAAAACTGTGATTAAAGGCTTATTTTAATTTTTTCGCCGTTGATTTAATTACATCAATTTTTAAATTATATTGAAATTTTAAAGAACTCCGAGATTAAAAACCAGGTATTGTTAACTTTTAATAATAATTTAATGTTAATGAATCAATACTTATTCTAAAAATACTTAATACTTATTTACTACGCTGGCTTCATAGATTCTCTGGATTTGTAGCTATATGCACATCATTAAAAATTAGAATTGCGAGAATTGGGATATTTTAATGATTTAGTAAAGAATTAAAAAACTGCTACAGTGCGTGCATAAAGTAACGCATAAATTCGTTATTTCGTAAACCGGTCACTTTAAGGAAAATTCCCGAAACAGGTCGATTTTTATTTTTAAATTGCGGTTTTTTGGCATATATATCATACTAGTGACGTTACCCATCTGGGCCTGATGACGTAATCGATGATTTTTTTAAATGAGAATAGGGGTCATATGATAGCTCATTTGAAAGGGTATTCAATTCTCTATCCAATAATATAAACATTAACATAATTATTTATACAGTGTGTTCAAAAAACATTTTTTAATTAAAATAAGTGAGACAAAAAGAAGAATATAATGTAATTATTTAATTCAAAATACCTTTTACTAGGTACTGTCAGTAAACAGAAAAAAAATTTATTTCACAAATTAACATTGATTTTCACTTAAACCAAATATTTAAACTGCCAAGCGACAGGTGGGTGTCAGCTGTAACATTGAATTTAAGCAAAAAACAATATTTATTTCTCAAATAAACATTTTTTTCCTGTTTTCTGACAACAGTAAAACTTATTTTGAATTAAATAAATTACGTACATTCTTCTTTTTGTCTCAATTATTTTAATTAAAAAAATTTTTTTTGAGCACCTTGTATAAATAATTAAGTTAATGTTTATATTAGTGAATAGAGAATTGAATACCCTTTCAAATGAGCTATCACATGACCCCTACTCTCATTTAAAAAATCATCGATTACGTCATCGCGCCCAGATGGATGACGTCACTAGTATGATATATATGCCAAAAAATCTGAATCTAAAAATAAAAATCGACCTGTTTCAGAATTTTTCATTAATGTCGCTGGTTTACGAAATAATGAATTTATGCTTTACTTTATGGACGCACTGTATATCTAATAAAACAAAAATTCGTTACAATTCAACAATTTAACATAAATTAAAAAAATTTGAACTATAACAGTTGCTCAAAATGTCCGCCATTTTGTTCGATGCATTTCCTTGCTCGTTTTAAAATATTTCGAATCGATTTTATAAGTACATTGGGATTGTTCTTAATTTTTCTGGTAGTTTCTTGTGACCTTGACAGAATTAATCAATATGATTTCAAAATTGCCGTAATTAAATTATCTGCGCAAAAATTTGACATGCACCTTTTAACGCGGTTTTTTATGCTCTTTTAAAATACACAAACAACTTTTCAAAATTTCAATATACAGGGTGTTGTTTCAAGGTCACAACTACTTTATAATTTTTCTTAATCCGGACCTGGATTTTTCTTGTCATTAGTAATTGCGTCGTTCCAATGTGGTAAATAAGTATTGATTATTTTTAAAATTAGTATTTATTCATTAGCTTTAATAATTTATAACTAAAAGTTAATATCTGCTTTTTACTGTCAAAGTTCTTAAAAAATTCAATATAATTTCAAAATGAAAGTCACAAAATTGTCTGGCCGAAAAATTGAAGCGAACCATGAAACTTACTTTTTGTGCTTTTTTCAAATATGCAAACAGATTTTCAAAATTTCAATATACAGGGTGTTATTTTAAGGTCACAATTACTTTATAATTTTTTATTAGTCCGGACCTGGATTTATCTTATGGTTAGTATGTCTGTCGTTTGGGTTTTGAATGAGACATATGTGTACCAAATATCAAAAAATATACAGGGTGGTTCCAAAGTTATGGCTTAGGAAAGAAATGGGCAAAATCGATAAAACACCCTGTAACTCGGTTATAAAAGTCGGTAGGGCAAAAAATGTACTATATCTAGAACCGGCTCGGTGACCTCTATTCACCATTAAAGTATTTCCGTTTCCCAATGAAACACCCTGTATAATTAGGAGTTTAATATTCACCACTGGCACGCTTACGGGTAATTTTACCCTTATGTGCTCCGATGGTAAACATAAAATTCTTAATTGTATATCAATAAATTCACAATAACCTTCTCTTAAAACCCACTAAATTTCATTTGTATATCTTAACCGGTTTTAGAGCAATAAATAAATCGTCAGTTCGCGAGAAAAATTTCAACACCCCCTATCTCGGGAACGAAGCATTTGCGGACATACGTTTATAAAGCAAACTGTCATTATTTTTTCATGCAGAATTACTCATTAAAGTTTGCTATACTTATTTAAAAACACCCCGTATTGACAAAAAACAAGGCTAGTTAATATTCCACAGGATGACGCGAACTTTGAGAAAAAAAGACAGTTTGATTGGTGCACCCGGTCACCCGGTGTATACAATGACAATTTACCTAGCTAGCAACAATGTTATTACAGCGATATTTTTAAAGAATACGACTATTAGATATTAAAAAAAAATCACTTAAATCGGACAACAGATTTAGGAAATTCGAGACATTAAAAATGACCAATTTTTAAGCTGGTGCGTTAATTTCTTGGAGAAGTGTATAAACAATTAACCGAGGTAATTACCAAAAAACCTAATTTTTGCATTAATTTATAAATGTTAATTACTTTGTTTTTTGGATAATGACATTTAACGTAATTACTTGAAATTGTGCCAATAATTGAGTTATTGAAGTGTGCTAAATTTCAGCTAGATCGACCAAAAAGTATTAAATTTGTTAAGGGAGTAGGCGCAAAATTTTACGCCAATGTGTTTTAAATGCATTCATTTTTTTCGAATCCTGAGAAAACTAATAAGTATTTTTGCAAAATTTAAACGCAGAATGAAAGATTACATTATTATCGTGGGCCGAAAGTTCCTTAGAATAAACAAAAATTTTCTTTTGAATGAGATATTTTTTGAAATTAAAAATTACACTAAATTTTCCCCTCTTTTTCACCCGTGTAACTTATTAAAATAAACATTATAGAAGTTTTAAAATTTAAAGTTTTTAAAAATATATATATTTATTAGTTTTCTGAGGATTAGAAAAAAATGAAAAGTTTTCAGGCACTTTCGGCCCTCGGTAATAACGTAATCTTTCATTCTGCGTTAAACATTTTTCTAAAATACTTATTATGTTCTCAGGATTCGAAAAAAAATGAATGTATTTAAATAGCATTGGAGACGAAAGTTTGCGCCTATCCCCTTAAGAAAGAAAACTTGCCTTTATTTAAAATTGCATTAAGGAATCTACAATGACCAATTTAATTTGTGTTTATTGGTCAAGTTTGCTATTATAATAATTAATGTAATAGTAATTTACCTAATTACTTCTAAAATATCTTTTATCCGTTTCAGTAACTTTCTCAAAATTATCTATAAATGAAAACGTTTAATTGTCCCCAACTAATTTATATGTATTTCGCTTTACATATATTATTTAAAAACACGTTCAACAGTTTGATCAGCGAATAATTAATTAGTCATTTAAATGTTTTCAATATTAAACACTTAAGTAACTCATAAAAACCTCTTAGCACACAGATCACAGAGTTATAATTTTATATTCATATCATCATATCGTATCATGTCTGTGCGAAATCTCAAAGAACAATGAAGATAATGGCATTTTTACGAAACTTTTAACAACACCAAGGCCTTTTGCAGTTTCAGGTTTAAGATTTCATTGTTCTGAGTCGAGTGGTTATCGTAACAATGGAGCAAAACTGCTAATTGTTTGCAATGAGAAATATTTGTATCTATTAATAAATACCATGTCTGAGCTGGTAGTCAATTGTCGGATACTTATTTTGTACAAGGTATACGAGTAAGAATAGTAAAATACAAACAAATAAAAGTAGTAATGAAACACAGACTTACTCACAATCATTTAATAATACTTTGACGACCGGTTTCGATCTCTACACTATTCAGATCATCTTCAGGTCGGCGTTACAAGTAGTTAAATGATGCCGTTACAAGGGATGCGTTGCCAGTTCGTTGATAACATGTTTATACGCCCAACTAATACAACAAATATGGATAAAACAGACTACCAGACGATTGGAACACAGGTATTGTAGTAGGTATCTATATATAAAAAAGGAGATCGGGGGTGTGCGAGTATTACAGAGCAATAACTTTATTAAACACCACATAAAAAAATATTCTAGCAAACATACTAAACATGTTAAATTATGCGCTGAACGAATATTATTAGAATACTAGAACGAGTTCAGACCGGAGAGGTCGACGATTAATTCCATACATACAATGGAACAAATAATTCAAAAATCGAGAGAATACAACAGAGAAATGCACCTAATATTCATAGACTTCAAAAGCGCTTTTGATACAATCAATCGGACGAACATGATGGAGGAGCTAGAGAATGTTGGAATCCCAGAAAAATTAAGATATAGGCTAACAGTGAACCTAAAGAACACCAGAGCAAGGATCAGTTTTAACGGAACAACTTCTAAGGAGATCAATGCTAACAAAGGAGTGAAACAAGGTGACTCTATCTCCCCGACACTATTTAATCTAATATTGAAAGTAATCATAAGGAGGACAAACTTTGCAAACAGAAACATGATTACAGATCAACTTCAACTAGTAGCATATGCAGATGATCTAATTATCATAGCGAAGACGAAGATGACATTTCTAAAAGCAGTTGGAAAATTAGATAAACCAGCACAAAACAAAATACATCAAGAAATATCTAATAACATAGAACCATAAATTTAAAACTATATCCACCTTTAGCTACTTAGAAGTAACAATAGGGAAAATTGGAACAGAGTAACAGAGAGAACAGAGGAAAGAATTCTGAAAGGTAGAAGAACATATACAGGGTGTTTCATTAATAATTGTCCATATAGTAACTGGAGAAACCTTAGCACAAAATACGAAGATTTAACCTAAAACACTTAAATAAAATGAGGTTCATTACTGAGTTACAGGGTGTTTTATCTAAAAATTTAAAAACTATTTTTGCTCAGCATTTTAAAACTGTTTGACGTATCCTTTTCATACTTGGCAGAAAGTGCGACTACTATACAACCTACTAAATCATGATAAACAAACGTTTCTGGCTATTACCAGAGGCGTACAACTGGGGAAAGTGAATGGTTGACCCTTTCCAAATTCTACGCCACTGGCGGATTTGCTATTTTAGTTCAATTTTTGGATTCTCCAACACTTTTTATGAAAATAATATACTCTTCGTTCGTAACGATAAAGTCATTAGTTTTCGAGATCTTTGAAGTTAAAAATGAAACGACACGGTTATTTTGATTAATGTATTGTGTCGCTTCATTTTTAATTTCAAATACCTCGAAAACTAATCATTTTATCGTTACGAATGAACAGTATATTATTTACATTAAAAGTATTGGAAAACCAAAAAGTTACACTAAAATAGTAATTTCGTCATGGGCGTAGAATTTGGGAAGGGTCAACCAGCCACTATCCCCTGTCGTACGCCTCTGGTAGTAGCTAGAAACGTGTATTTATCTTAATTTAGTAGGGTGTACAGAACCTACACTTTCTGCCAAGTATGATAAGGATACGCCAAATGGTTTTAAAGTACTGGGTATAAATAATTTTTAAATTTTATATTATGAATTATTTCATACATTAATCAAAATAACTGTGCCGTTTCATATTTAACTTCAAATATCTCGAAAACTAATGACTTTATCGTTACCAATGAAGAGTATATTATTTACGTATAAAGTATTGGAGAATCTAAAACTGGTACTAAAATAGCAATTTCTCCAGTAGCGTACAATTTGAGAAGGGTTAACCGTTCACTATTCCCTGTCGTACGCCTCTGGTAGTAGCTAGAAACGTTTGTGTATCATAGTTTAGTAGGGTTTACAGTAGTCGCACTTTCTGCCAAGTATGAAAAGGATAGGTCAAATAGTTTTAAAATGCTGAGCAAAAATAATTTTTAAATTTTTAGATAAAACACCCTGTAACTCAGTAAGGAACCACATTTTATTTAAGTGTTTTATGTTAAATCTTCGTATTTTGTGCTAAGGTTTCTCCAGTTACCATTTGGACAATTATTAATGAAACACCCTGTATATGGAATGAATAGAAATCTGCTGAGAAACAAGACTCTAAGTATAATTAAATATGAATCTGTATAAGACCTGTTGTTACATAGGGGCCGTCCATTAATCACGTGATGTTTTTTTTTGCATTCTTTAACCCCCCCTCCACCTTGGTGATACATGGTGAGGTTTAAAACTAATCCCTCCCCCCTACTCCTATATCACGTGTATTTTTTAGTATCTACAAAAAATATATTTTTTAAATAATTGTAAAATACACATCATCTAATTTTATTATAAAAAATTAAAGACCACAATAATAACGTTTAGAGGTAGACAGAAAGGTTGCATGTTGTTTTTGACTCACATAAAATAATGAAAGAAATGCGAGAAACTTTTTGTACTAAATTAGTATTATATTACTAAATGTAGGTATTATACATAATATGTAATTATCATGCAAATAAGTTAATGATATTATCATCCCCAGCAATTTTATTTCATATAATATTAAAATAAAGAATTCAAAATGGCACGAATTAAAAGATATGTTTTGAATTTAAGTAATATTTAAGGTACACTTCAGTCCACGAGTCTTTACCCGTGCGTTATTAATATCTGGCGAGATAAAACACATATTTTTGATAACTCAAATTTTAACCCGTGGTAGCTACTTACTGTCACTTGCTATTGCGTTTAGTAAATTTCAATTTCCGACTTTTTCATCGACTTATTTCGTATGCTTTAAATGATGAAACACGGGTAAGGACTTGGGTGGACTCAACTGTAGGTATGTACGCTATGCATATTTTATTTGTAAAGTAATTACATTTATTTTATCAATGTTATAAAAAATGTAAGATTTAACAATAACATAATACTGCAAATAAAACTACATAGGTGAATTCTTAGTATTACAACAATGTCCATAAAAATATATAGTCACATACAAATTTTAACTTATCTTTTTAGTAGTAGAATAATAAAAGAGAATATTGGAAGACCTCTTTGCTTGGTACTTTCGGCGGTAATCTAGTAAAAGATCATTGGTCCACTTCATAAGTTCTTCCTTTGTATATTTTTGTTCCCGTTAACCCACAATTCATTAAATTCTTTTTGAGCGACACCAAGATTTTTTTCTTTGTTATACTCTGTAAATAGTTGTTTATACAGATCACCTAGACATTGTGACGAAAAAAGTACGAAGTTAAAAACAGTTTAAACGCATGTATTCACTGACAAAAGAACGATATAAAACTGACAGGATTTTGAGAATTTCCAATTCATCAGATAGTAGGTAAAACACATGTAAGACTAAAGGCTCATAAATAAAAAGTCGAAAACGGCGACAGAGTCCCGGTCAGTATTCCTATTTAGTGGAAACATATGCTACATTCACAACAAAACGATTTAAAATGGGTCGCTTCTTATCATAACATTCAAGATAATTTGGGTGGAACCAATTTGCTGGGTTGTGTATATTATGAAAGAGAAATGGATTTTTTTAATATTAGTCACAGCAATGCCGCTTTCGATTTTTGTACGCATTTGACAAAAAAGTAAATACACGTAACGGGTTGAGTATCGGGCATTTTCCGAAAAAAAATACACGTGATATGTTACTGCACCTCCCTACCCCCTTGTGATGTTTCGTGATTTTTTATGGACCCCTCCCCCCCCCCCTTTCGAGCATCACGTGATTAATGGACAGCCCCATATGGGATGGAAACAACGATTAACATGAAAGAGGAAGATAGCCTTCTGAAATTTGAAAGAAAAATAATGTGAACAATACTGGGCAACAAGAGAAGGAGAAATAAGAATGAAAACAAATGCCGAAATTGAAGAAGAGTTAAAGAGATAAAATATAGTCAGAGAGATAAAAGCAGCCCAACGCAAATACGGGACATTTAGGCATACCGAGAGACTTTTTCGGGACGCCGCGCTGGGACAAATCGTCAAAAACGGGACAATCCCGTTTTTACGGGACGTTTGGTCACCCTAGTGTAGATGCCATGATGATGATGATGTGTATGGACGCTTTAAACTTACTTCCCCCGGTTCTACAGGGCAAACTTTTCTGTATCTTTTACTCTGGACGGCTATATGTTACGCTGTTATAGGTTATCAAAATTATGGTAAAATTGCAAAGGGCATGGATACCAGTGGCGGATACAGAAAAAACTCAAGGAGGGGGCGCTAAACATATCTTAAGCAACTTTTACTTTACTTAATACTACATGTATATAGTATACAGCGTATAAGATTCTATCAATTATCTTAATAAAGAGACTCACTCCGTATTCGGAAGATATTCTAGGCGACTACCAATGCGGCTTTCGAAGTGGAAGGTCAACAATAGATCAAATATTTACCATCCGACAAATATTAGAAAAAAACTGGGAATTCAACCGAGATGTACACCAAATCTTCGTAGATTTCCAGCAAGCATATGACTCGATAAAAAGAAGCAGACTATGGCTAGCAATGCTAGAAATGGGAATACCAAGAAAATTAGTGAAGCTCACTCAAATGTGCGTGGAAGACTCATATGCACAGGTAAAGATAGGAAACAGAACATCGATGCCATTTAGTATAACATCAGGGCTTAGACAAGGAGACCCTTTATCACCATTGCTATTCAATTTGGCTTTAGAATACGCAATAAGTAAAATATCGTCTGAACTAACAGGGGGATTCGCAAATCGAGGATCAAAACTATTGTTGGCCTTTGCCGATGATCTAGATGCAGTCGCTCATTCTACAAGAGACGTAAGAGAGGTGTTTTCACAGCTCGAGGAGGAAACAACGGCGGATCCAGCAACCTTGCAAGGAGGGGGCAATGAAATAAAAATTTTCTCGTCACTCGCGTACGCAGGATTCCCTTTCGGTATGGGCTGTTACTTTATTTTTCTTCATGTACCTACCATGTCCTTTAAGAACGTTGGTTACTATCATAGCTATCTTAATTTTATTCACTGCCACCCTAAATCAACCACGAAGTGCTTTTTCGTCCTGGACTGCGTTTGCCTTCTATTTTCATTTGCATAATATTTTGCAGCAACCTATATTTGAAACTTCTCATTACATGTCCAAAATATACTCCACTTTTCTCTTCTTGATGCCTTCTATAATCTCAGTAGTCTTGCTGAGACGTTCTAGTATTGTGGAGTTTTGAATATTCTTCACCCAAGATACTTTTTCTTCTATAGAACCACATTTCGAAAGCCTCAAGGCGATTTAGGTAGTAGATCGATTTTATTCACAGTCCAAGACTCGACACCATACAGTAAGACCGAGAACACGTACTTTGGAGAAAGAATTATGTTTTGTTACATTCCGTTATTCAGTTGTCAACAGGACACAAAACTCACTATTTATTTTCAATCGTAATTATCTCTTTCTTAAAAAAAGGCGACACCAGGCGAAGTCTCAAGGAGGGGGCAATTGATTCCATTGACCCCCCCTTGGATCCGCGCCTGGGAGGAAACAGGTAACCTGGGCCTTCGAATAAATGAAGAGAAGACGAAATATATGCTGGTGACCAAAAATCCTAGACCAAGAGTTAGGCAGAACGTAACTATTAATGACCACAACTTTGAAGTAGTAAAAGAGTTTAAATATCTGGGAGCAGTAATCACAGAGGACAATCACATAGAAAAAGAGGTCTCAGCAAGAATAGCTGCGGGAAATAGAGCATTATACTCCCTATCATCATTATTAAGATCTAAGCTGCTGAAAAGACAATCTAAATTAAGACTGTACATGTCAATTACTCGCCCAGTTGTTACATATGGGAGTGAAACATGGACTCTACATCAGCGAGAAATAAATAAATTGCTGATATTTGAAAGGAAAGTCCTCAGAACGATATTTGGTCCTCAAAGAGATGAATTGACAGGAGAGTGGAGAAGGCGCCGCAATGCTGAATTGGTGACTCTATATGGTACTGAAAACATCGTCAGACATATAAAAGCTAATCGGATAAGATGGGCAGGTCATGTGATAAGATCAGAGGAAGACAGAGTGCTAAAGACAGTGTTCTTCGAGAGACCAGACGGTAGAAGATCAGTGGGCCGTCCCAGAAAAAGATGGAAGGATGATGTTGAAACCGATCTATCTAGGATTGGGGTACAACAATGGCAAATCGAAGCGCAAGATCGCAGACGATGGAGGGCCATAGTGGATGCGGCGAAGACTCACCCCGAGTTGTAAAGCCAGTCAAGAAGAAGAAGAAGAATACTACATGTGCTGGCGCGGGCTGTAATAAAGGTGGGTCAGCAAGGGAGGGGCGCGGGCCCTACGCGACCCCCATATGAATCCGCCACTGACGGATACCCAGCAGCGTATCAGTTGTAACGTTGACGAAAAATAAAAAAAAATAAAGGATTCAAAAAATATTAGTCTTCTATGGGTGAAAGCAATGTTACTTAATAAGTATTTTGCAACGGTTTCAATTTGGGCAAACATGTAACTAGATCCGGTAGAATTTTAAAATCTCCGTTCCATTTTTTCCGTACCATTGGTCATAGTAATAAGGTATAAAAACGAATAAAACTCAACCAGTCGTTTTATTTAATAAAATCATATCAAAATAATCTTGTCAAAATTGTAAGATCACATTTTAATACGACCTTGAAGATAGCTACAAGATTCATTCATGGTTACGGTACTCGCCCATCCGATCATTTCGTTTTCAATATAGGTAATTAGATCTTGAGAATCTGGGTAGACGGTACTACGGTACATCTCATACAGGTTCAACGATCAGCGGTTTGCTACCAAAAATTATGCAAGTATGTTCAATCGACCAATCTGAATCTATATTTACCACAACAAATTATAACTGGTATATAATATATTTCCAAATGTTATAACACTAATGCAAAGTCCAACCAGAGCAGTTACAACATTAGAGATTGGCGCGGTACTATTGTTTTTTTTTAAATACCTACAAGATAAAATAAACTAACTATACACAAACAATCATCATGATCACGTAGCGCTACAACCCTGGATGGGTCCTGGCTGACTGTACAACTTTTTTCTATACTAAATTTACAATCAAGATTCAGTAGAAATAAACAAACCAAGATACGTTAAATGCTACTATAGGAGCACTCCCGAATCATTATTTACAATGTAGGTATAAACTGTGTAAATCATGATTTGGGGTTCACAATGTATATACATTGTAAATTATGACTCGGGAGTACTCCTAGTAGCATTTAAAGTGTCTTGGTTTGTTTATTTCTACTGCATCTTGATTGTAAATTTAATATAATTTGTTCGGTCTTCCATAAATGAAATGTTCATTTTCCAGAGGTCTGCTTGGATGCTATCTCTCCATCGCATTCTGGGACGTCCGAGTGGTCTTTTGCATGTAGGAATCTCCTCCCATACCAGTCTTACAAGTCTCTCGTTATGAAGTCTGTGCACGTGGCCTGCCCATCTTAGTCGCTGTGATTTAATTTCTTGGACAATATCGGCGTCATTGTAAAGTGCTTTTAATTCGATATTGGTTCTGATCCTATATTGGTTTGTGGTGATGTCGTGTGATTCTAAGTATTTTTCGTTCAAAACGTCTGAGTTTTTCTTCATTTGCTTTGCAAATGAAGAAACGCTGGTCTGACGACATGTGAGCAGGTCTGACGATAAATTTATAGTTTTTGATCTTTGAACTTCCTGTAAAATTTTTTGATTTTATAAGCTTATCCAGTGTGAACAGACAGCGATTTGCCGATTGGATTCTGTCTTTTATTTCTTTAGTAACATCGTTGTCAGCTGTGATTACGGCGCCCAGATAGATACTTAAAACGTTGTACTCTTTCGAAATTGAAGGTGTTGAAATTGAAGGAGTTACAGCTGTTATATTTTAATAGTTATTTATGATATAAGTGTTAAAAGTACAATTTTAAGGCACGCATGTGAAAGTTTGCAGAATGAGCGAAGCGAATTCTGCAGTTCACATGAGTGCCTTAAAGATGTACTTTTTAACACGTATATCATACAATATTTTTTCTACAAACGTCTTATATATCAACAATTATAATTTATTCATTCTCAATTACAGGACAATACCTACCTACAAAAACTTTTACTTGAACTTGACTGACATTCCATTTTTATATTTTTCTTGACATTACATCAAAACTGCCTATACTGTCAATACGTAATCTGGATCCCGCGTATGAAAAAAAAGTTGATTAATAGCAAGCTGAAAATTTGTTAATAGCTTAAGGGTGTCTAGTCGAATAAAATTTGATATATGCGAACACTGAAACAGGGGCAGTTTTAATTGTGGAACAGGTTAAACATTTGGAACGGTCAGACCACGAAAACAGCACATTTATTTTGTCCGACAGAATAGACTTAAACTCTCCGAACAGAGATTAAACTCTCATGCAAAAATCAGACTGCTATTTATCACCTGTCATTTGACATATTCTACATGTTCCACACATTAAAACGCCCATTTGGTGATAAATAGCAGTCTGATTTTTGCATGAGAGTTTAATCTCTCCTCGGAGAGTTTAAGTCTGTTCTGTCGGACAAAATACATGTGCCGTTTTCGTGGTCTGACCGTTCCAAATTTTTAACCTGTTCCACAATTAAAACTTCCCCTGTTCCAGTGTTCCCATATATCAAAGTTTATCCGACTAGACACCCTTAAGCTATTAACAAATTTTCAGCTTGCTATTAATCAACTTTTTTTTCATACGCGGGATCCAGACCTATAAATCATAACAACTATAAAATAACATCTACTTTTATTGTTGTATATTCTAACAAATTTGAATAGTTTGTTTCTACAAATGTGTTAAAAATGCAGTTTAAAAAAATTTAAAATAGTTTTTACAAATACAGTTTAAATTAAATTTTAAAAAACCTTTTAACCACCTTTTTCAAATTGCGCAAGTTGTACTATTAATATTAATGCTAATAAATGAAATATAAATATTTTGACGTTTCACAATTTGACAATTCACTTTTAACTGCAGTGCCTTAAATTTTTTAAAGCACTAGTGCTTTAAAGTAGCATTTTTAACAGTCCTATGGAGTGCTAAAAATTGCATTTTTAACACGGTTGTAGAAAATGTATTTTTATATTATTTATGATCCCTCCTTTCAAAGATATGTACTTTCATTTTACTTTCTCTTCAAAATTTTCGCTTTCTTGTTTTTCAAAAATCAACCATAAACATCGCAAGTAATTTTAACTAAATAGTATTGGTGAAAGTTTAAAGAAAAAATGGCATTATCCAGCATTAAATAGCAATTAGTTCGCAAGTTTACATATTTCTGATTTAATAAGTAAAATAAATAGTAAACGACTAATTATATTTTTATTTGTGTTTTATGAAATTGATATTTAATAGGTCTGGATCCCGCGTATGAAAAAAAAGTTGATTAATAGCAAGCTGAAAATTTGTTAATAGATTAAGGGTGTCTAGTTGGATAAATTTTGATATATGGGAACACTGGAAAAGGGCAGTTTTAATTGTGGAACAGGTTAAAAATTTGGAACGGTCAGACCACGAAAACGGCACATTTATTTTGTCCGACAGGACAGACTTAAACTCTCCGAACAGAGATTAAACTCTCATGCAAAAATCAGACTGCTATTTATCACCTGTCATAATTCCTGTCATTTGACATATTCTACATGTTCCACTCATTAAAACGCCCATTTGGTGATAAATAGCAGTCTGATTTTTGCAAGACAGTTTAATCTCTGTTCGGAGAGTTTAAGTCTGTTCTGTCGGACAAAATACATGTGCCGTTTTCGTGGTCTGACCGTTCCAAATTTTTAACCTGTCCCACAATTAAAACTGCCCCTGTTACAGTGTTCCCATATATCAAAGTTTATCCGACTAGACACCCTTAAGCTATTAACAAATTTTCAGCTTGCTATTAATCAACTTTTTTTTCACACGCGGGATCCAGACCTATAAGTAAATAATAATTTAATGTTACTTGGTCGAATACGACTACCTCATGCCAAACGTCAAAAATGTCAAGACTCTTTCGCAATATTATTCGGGTGAACATAAAAATTCCTTTCTTAAGATATACAGGGTGTCCCGAAAAGATTGGTCATAAATTATACCACAGATTCTGGGGTCAAAAATAAGTTGATTGAACCTGATTTACCTATATACAATTGTGCACACAAAAATAGTTACAGCCCTTTGAACTTACAAAATGAAAATCGATTTTTTTTCATATCTCGAAAACTCTTCGATATTTTTTATTGAAAATGGACATGTAGCGTTCTTACGGCAGCAAAATCTTAAAAAAAAATTAAAGTGAAATTTGTGCACCCCATAAAAATTTTATGGGGGTTTTGTTCCCTTAAACCCCCCCAAACTTTTGTGTACGTTCCAATTAGATTCTTATTGTGGCACCATTAGTTGAACACAATGTTTTTAAAACTTTTTTGCCTCTTCGTACTTTTTCGATAAGCCAGTGTTTATCGAGATATTTTGAATATTTGTCGAATCCACCACATATTTTTACATGGTAAATAGGATTATAGAAACCTGTTAATAATCTGAAAATTTATTTATAATTTACATTTTTAGGTATATTTTGAAAAAGAAGCCAAATCTCGATAAAATGTGACTTATCAAAAAAAGACTAGGAGGCAAAAAGTTTTAAAAACACTGTATTTAACTAATGGTACCTCAACAATAGTTTAATTGGAACGTACAAAAACATTTGGGGGTTTAAAGGAACAAAACCCCCATAAACTTTTTATGTAAACATATTAAAAAAGAAGCCGCATCTCGATAAAAACTGGCTTATCTAAAAAATACTAAGAGGCAAAAAAGTTTTTAAAATGTTGTGTTTAACTAATGGTACCACAATAATGAATTAATTGGAACGTACAGAAAAGTTTGGGGGGGTTTAAGGGATCAAAACCCCCATAAAATTTTTAGGGGGTATACAAATTTCACGATAATTTTGTTTTAAGATGATCCTGCCATAAGAATGATACACGTCCATTTTCAATAAAAAATCTTTAATAGTTTTCGATATATTGAAAAAAATCGATCTTTATTTTGTAACTTCAAAGGGCTATAACTTTTTTTATGAGCACATTTGTACTAAGGTAAGTTAAGTCCAATCGAACTAGTTTTGACCCCAGAATGTGTGGTATAATTTATGACCAATCTTTTCGGGACACCCTGTATAATATGCCTTTTACTCGTTCAAAAATAGATTATGGTTCTTACATACATCTCTCCATCTAAAACACATCTTAACCTCTCTCTCAGCATTTTTATAGGCGCTTTCCGATCTAGCCCCGTAGAACACCTATATTGTGAAGCAAATGGACCCGCTCTTCTTCTTGTTCTTCTGGTAGCACTACAAGCCGGGGTGGGTCTTGGCTGACTGCACAACTTGCTTCCATGTCGAACGGTCGTCCAGGACAGTTGGGTCAGTGAGTGACCCACTCTTTGGATTAGACAAAATAACTCTCCCACACAGTATCTATTTCTTCTAATCTAGTACATCCTCCTTTTGTACCATCCATGGATAAACTAAAAATTTATTGACTTTTAAAAGGCATTTGATCGTGTAAAGCACTCTATATTGATCGAAGCTCTAAAAGACATTGGCTTGGACGGCAGAGATGTTCGAATAATTGCAAATTTATATTGGAATCAAACAACATCAGTTTTAGTAGATGGTGTGGAATCACAGGCTCTTAATATTAAAATAGGAGTACGGCAGGGATGCCTCTTGTCACCCTGCTTTTCAACGTTTACTCCGAAAGAATTTCGCAATAATTTGCGATATGCGGACGATACAGTACTCCTAGCTTCTAGTCAAGAAGATCTGCAAACACTACTTGATAGTGTCGTTGAGAGTTGTAGGGAGGCAGGTCTGGATCTGAACATACGGAAAATTAAAATACTCGTAATAAGTAAACAACAGCATATAAAACCGTCTATATACGTAAATAATACCAAACTTGAGCAAGTTGATAAAATCGTTTACCTTGGACAGCAATTAAATTGTAACGCAGAAAGTCACGGCGAAATTCGATCTAGGATAGAGCAGGCTAGAGCCACTTTTAGAAGTATGTCCAAGGTGTTATGTAACACAGACCTAAAATTGGCATTGAGGATCCGCCTACTTCGCTGCTACGTGTTCTCGGTCTTACTTTATGGTGTCGAGCCCTGGACTGTGAATAAAATCGATCTAAACCGCCTTGAGGCTTTCGAAATTTTCGAAATGTGGTGCTATAGAAGAATTTTAAAAGTTACCTGGGTGGAGAAGATTCGAAACTCCACAATACTAGAACGTCTCAGCAAGACTACTGAGATCATAAAAAGCATCAAGCAGAGAAAGCTGGAGTATTTCGGACACGTAATGAGAGGTCCCAAATATAGGTTGCTACAAAATATCATGCAAGGAAAAATAGCAAGCAAACGCAGTCCAGGACGAAGAAGAACCTCATAGTTGAAGAACTTGCGAGATTGGTATGGTGTTGATACAAGCATGCTATTTAGGGTGGCAGTGAATAAAATTAAGATAACTATGATGGTAACCAACGTTCTGAAAGGACATGGTACATGTAGAAGAAGAAGATGGATAAACTGCATGATCTCTTTAAATTACCATCATTAACACCAATCCTACTAATTTTGGGATAGTTACTTAATGACATCTCTCTATCGCAAACAATTCCACTTCTATCCATATCCTGAGTCTATGGTCATCTCTCAATTTAGCACATCACTTACAAGATAAGTACGATAAATTTACAACTCCCAGGGAACTAACTATTAAAACTTTTAAAGAAATTATCTTTACAAAGAAATACGATCTAGTATCTACTATAAATTGGATCAAAAAATAATACAGGAGTAGACTGGATGTTCTGCTAGAACGTAATATACTCTTCTCACGTCATCTCTTATCCCATTTCTTCCATCCTTTTGCAGCGTTGATACTGGTAAATTATTTAACATACTTCAACTTCAACCTATTAAATAAATTTCATCAACTACTAAGCAAGTTGTTACATGCACTGATTTTCTAGCCGGAATCGAATCTATCTAAAATGTATTCACTTATCATCATGATATAAGGAAGCATAAGATATGACATTAACGCGCACTAAACTCGTACATCTCGCGCATGACGTCACCTTGTGCTAAATTTTCAAAATGTCTCATGCTTGCGGATGAAACGAACTGCAGAAATTCAAATATAATTTAGTAGATGTTTTATTTACTAGGTTAATTTAAGCTTAAGTATATGAAATAATATATTGTGCAACCATTGTAATATAACACATATAATATTAAATATTCAAAAAATTCTACAAAAGCATAAAAGAAAGCACAGAGAACTAGTAACTGAAAATCAAAAAATTATAATGAGATGAAAAGAATATTTTGTAGAAAAACTAAAGACAGACAATGAGTGATCAAAACAAGACAATATGTTATACATTCAAATCTGAGTTATGAGGAAATGGTACAAATAATAAAGAAAGGAGTAGGTCAAATAATAAAGAAACTAAAAAACAATAAAGCGCCAGCATGGAGGATCCGGACTGTGGGGAAAAATTCATTACCTAATAACATTAATATGGAACAAGGAGCAAATGCCGGAGGATGGACAGTTGGCCTTATACAGCCAATATATAAAAAAGGAAATAAGAGGGAATGCCAGAATTATAGGCCAATTAATGTAATATACAACAATCTTTCTGGTATACGAAATAGATTATTAGAATACTCCGAAAACATAATTGGTGATTATCAAAATGGATTCAGAACAAATAGCCACTACAGATATTCATACAATGTATTCATACTAAGAAGGACACAAGAAAAAGCTTATGAATACGACATATAACTAATAATATATAGACTTTAAACAAGCTTTTAATAGTGCGAAAAGAATCAAAATGCTGGAAGACCTTTCTTATGTATACCTAAGAAATATTATCCTCATAAAAATGACGTTGCAGGGTTCAAAAGTTATTATTGTTAATGAAGAATTTCCTGGCTGAGAAACTTAAGAGAATGGTATAGTTGCAGCTCAGTAGATCTTTTCAGAGCAGCCGCCAATAGGGTACAAATAGCTGTGATGATAGCCAACCTCCGATAGAAGAAGGAACTACAAGAAGAAGAAGAAAGAGAGTCATGGCTGGGACATGTTCAGAGAAAAGACAATGCAAACACAACGAAGAAAATTTACTTCTTACACATCTTTAATGTACAATTGTTGTCATTTTTCTTTTTCTAGACACAGTAGAATTATACAAATCTTTATTTAATTGTCTGATGCTATATTGTCAACAGCACAACCATATACTGCACACTTCATATTTCGAAAAATTTAAAGCCTTTAACACTCTTAAAAACTATTATTTTACTAAAAATATTGGCTAAAAACCGTAAATATACATAAACACAGAAATACAATATGGCGAGATATATCACAAGCTGACGTAGACATAACCACGCCCACACATGCGTGGAATCTTATCTCTGTATTATTGTATCATGACTGATCATCCTATCGCCCAAAAGATCGCTGACCCTTAGTAACTTATCTTTTCCCAAAATATAACAGTTACTTTGATACCATTCAATATTAGCATAACAGGCAATGAAGTTGCAAATCATCCCGTCAAATTTATCTCAACAAAGACTTAAAAATCTTACCTTAAAAGAACAAGAACACTACGACAACAACTGCTTAGCTTCATATCAAATTCAACATTTAATCGACATACCTCCTATTTTTGTCCCTACACGTTTGTCCAGACGAGATCCCTATCGTGGCAAGGATGTTTCGGATTATTTCTTAGTAATCGTCCTTGTGAAAGTGGCCTTAGTAGCCGAACACATTATTTTGAATAATATAAAATTTTTCTTTAAATTTTCAGTTTCAAAATCGTTTCTAAAAATAACAGTTACACTATTTCGTCCAACTCTACATTAATATAAACAAAACTAGGAAGAGAAAGGTAGGTAAGCGAACAGTCCTTCAATTTAAACAGAAATAGCATCATAAATCAAATCCACGAGCAAGACACAGACAGAAAATGTTAACTTTCGAATTTGCGGTGCTATATGTTAATAGCCGATAGAGACGAAGACATACAAGGTGAGCGAGTAAAATCTATAGACCAAGAGCTAACCACTGTCGAATAATTAGGTCTCTCGCTCTCCTATGGCGCTACAGGCTACAGTACCCTGTCGGGTCCTGGCCTCCCCCAGCATCCGCCTTCAAGTATCTCTGTCCCTGGCTCTCCTCTAGCTATCCGCCCTTAATATCTCTTTAGCATCGGTTCTCACTTCGTCTATCAACCTTTTCCTTGGTCTTCTTACTGGCCGACGTCCCACCATAGTTCCGCTAAGCGTTCTAGAAGGTATTATGTCATTATCCATTCTTATAAGGTGACCTGCTCAGAACAATCTTTGTATTTTTGCATAATGTGCTATAGACGGTTTTTGTTATGTTGGTATAACTCGTGGTTGAACCTTATTCTCCATATACCATTGTCGCAAATGAGTCCCAGTATCCTCCTTAATATCTTTTTATCAAAAGTATTCATCACAATTCATCATTCTCTTTGCCTTATCCCTATGCGGGGTTGGCTTCCCTAATTGCATTTCTCCACACAATTCTATCTTGGGTCATATCAATGTTAATCCCCTTTACCAACATGTCCTGCTTAATAGTCTACCCCCAGGTCTTCTTTGGTCTTCCTCTCCTACTCCTTCTAGGAATCTGCATTTCAGCTATTCTTCGTATTGGGTGATTAACGTCTCGACGTTGAACATGACCAGACCATCTTAACCTATGCTCTCTCATTTTGGCATCAATTGGTGCCACACCTAGACTTCCCCTAATATACTCATTTCTAATTTTATCCTTCTTTGTCACTCCACTCATCCATCTAATCATTCTCATTTCCTCCACATGCATTCGTTGTTCCTCTTTCTTTTTCACTGCCCAACATTCAGTTTTGTACAGCATAGCCGGTCTTATGGCTGTTTTATAGAATTTTCCCTTCAGCTTCATTGGAATTTTTCTGTCACACAACACACCATTCGCTTCTTTCCACTTCATCCATCCAGCCCTAATTCTACTGCATGCATCTCCATCTATTTCTCCATTACTCTGTAATACCGATCCTAGGTACTTAAAACTATTGCTTTTCACAATCATTTCACCATCCAAAGATACAATTTTATTTGTAGTAACTCCATCTTTAAATGAACATTCCAAATACTCTGTTTTTGTCCTACTAAGTTTTAAACCCTTTTCTTCCAGAGCTTGTCTCCACTGTTCCAATTTTTGTTCTAAGTCTCTTTCACTATTTCCTATTAACACTACATCATCAGCATACATTAGGCACCATGGAATGCTACCCTGTAGTTTCGCTGTTATCTGGTCCAAAACTAATGAGAATAAATAAGGACTAAGGACCGAGCCTTGGTGCAATCCTACTTTCACCTGAAATTTATCAGTCTCTCCCACATCTGTACTAACACTAGTCGTTACTCCCTCATACATATCTCTCACAATCTTTACATATTCGCCAGGGACTCCTTTCTTATTGAGTGCCCACCACAGAATCTTTCGAGGAACTCTATCATATGCTTTCTCAAGATCAATGAATACCATATGAGCGTTGGTCTCTTTATTCCTGTATTTTTACATCAGTTGCCTTACAATGAAAATTGCATCTGTTGTTGATCTGCCCTGCATAAAGCCAAATTGATTATCGGATATTTCGATTTCTTCACGTATCCGTCTATCAATTACTCTCTCCCATATTTTCATGGTGTGGCTAAGTAGTTTTACAGCCCTGTAGTTTGTACATTGTTGTATGTCTCCCTTGTTTTTGGAGAGAGGTACTAATATACTACTTCTCCATTCGTCTGGCGTTTGTCCAACTTCCATAATTCTATTACTATCCATATGCCCATTCTATTACTATCCAAATCCCATATTCTATAGTTTTTATCAAAAGTATTAATAAGGTTTATTACCTTTTCTGTCATGATCTATATGTTGCTATTGGTCATATGATGGTTTTATTTATTTTACACTTTACTTTCCTTGGTCCAAACAGTGTCCACATCTGAAGATGTGGTCATATTAGTCTTCCGCTGAACTACACCGGATAAAAGAGATAGGAGAAGCGAATTGTAATCCAACATTTTTAAATGCTTGCTCAACACACTTTAGCTGGTGGTAGCCTCTCTAATAGATATTTTTTGATTTTTAATGGAAATAGTTGGACAATTTATTATAAGAATATAAGATATATAGACATATAGATACATATACCCTGGTTAGAAATACGTGAAGCATAGGTTATGTTATTTCTTTTGGAGTAACAATTTCATTAACTGCCTTGATGTAATCAAATAGCACTACGTCTAAGCTAGCGTTCTCAACAATGGCTCGAGTTCTACTGGGATATGATATTGCTGGTATATTGATTATAGTATTCCTGACGCAGGAGTACCGTAGGGAGCTGTTCTTTCTCCGTTGCTGTATAACATATACCCACCTGATGTCCTCAAAATACCAGGCACAATAATCAGCCTTTATGCAGACGATCATTCAGATCATTCAGGGAGGAGCCTGAGGAGCCAAGGTAAACGTGGTCCTCGTAGATGAACATTATGGCTGAAAAATCTAATACCATGGTACGGAAAATCGACTACATCATTATTCAGAGCTGATGTCAATAAAGTTACGATAGAAAATATGGTAGCCAAAGAAGAAGAATTCCCAAAGAAACTGGAACTATAAAAGTTCATGAATTGTAGTCTAGTCGAATTATTTTTACAGTCCTTCTCCATTCATTAATATAATGACAGATGACGAAGAAACAGCTAGAAATGTACAAACTTTCATTAATTAAATTAATGAATGGACTAAAATGTTTGAAAAAAAACTAGGAATTCAACCGAGAGGTACACCTAATTTTCGTAGATTTCCAGCAAGCATATGATTCGATAAAAAGGGGAGCTAACTCAAAAAGGAGAAGAAAATTAGTGGAGCTAACTCAAATGTTCGTGACAGATCCATATGCACAGGTAAAGATAGGAAATAGAACATCGATGCAACTTAGGATAACATCAGGACTTAGACAAGGAGACCCCTTATCACCGTTGCTATTCTATTTGACCTTAGAATATGAAATACTTAAGTAAAATATCGGCTGAGCTGGCAGGAGGATTTGCGTATCAAGGATCAAAACTTGTCTTGTAGTCTTTTCTCATAATCTAAGAGAGTCGTTTTCACAACTCGAAGAGGAAAGAGGTATTCTGGGTCTTAGAATAAATAAAGAGAAAACGAAATACATGCTAGTAACCAAAAATCTAATACCAAGAGTTAGGCAGAGCATAACTAACCATAACTTCGAAGTAGTCAAAGAGTTTAAATACTTGGTGGTGGTAATCACAGATGACAACCACATAGAAAAAGATGTCTCAACAAAGAAAGCTGCAGGTAATAGAGCTTTATACATCCCTATTATCAATATTAAGATCTAAACTGCTAAAAAGACAATCTAAATTAAGACTGTACCTGTCAATTATTCGCCCACTTATTACATATGGAAGTGAAACATGGACTTAACATCAGCGGGAAATAAATAAGTTGCAGGTGTTTGAAAGGAAGATTCTCAGATTGATATTTGGCCCTGAAGGGGATGAATTGACAGATATTGCAGAAGGCGCCGCAATACTGAATTATTGACTCTGTATAATACTGAAAACATCATCAGACATATAAAAGCTAACCGGATAATATGGGCAGATCGGTCTTGACGGTCCAGTTGGCTGGGGCTCAGTCTATCGACAAGTTTAGTGGATTTGCGATTTGCGGTCGCTGGTTCGAGCCTCAGCTAGGTCATGAAATTTATAAAAGGCCAACGCCGTAGTATAAAACTCAATAGAGTCTACGGCTTGGTCTGGATAAACTGGCGTCGGATCGGCCTATGGAGGAGCGGTACGGCAAGGGATAAGGGCTTGCGGCTTGGTGATACTCCTCCATAGATCCCTACCGAAGGGCGTTGACGCCTAAGAACGGTGTATACATACATATGGTAAGATCAGAGGAAGATAAAGTGTTAAAGATGGAACATAGATCATCCCAGAAAAAAGAGAAGGATGATGTTGAATCCGATTTACTTAGAACTGGGGTACAACAATGGGAAATGAAAGCGTAAGATCGTAGAAAATGGAGGGCTATAATGGATGTAGTGAAGATTCACACCCGAAGTTGTAAAGTCATTCAAGAAGAAGAATTCCTTAAAAAACCGAAACTATGAAAGTTTATGAATTTTCATCTAGTAGAATTGTTGTTCCAGCCCTTCTCCATACATTATAGAATGCAGTGGACGCCATTTTATCAGCATAAGTGAACTGAAACCTCCGAAGAAAAGTAGACTGGCTCTTGAACTAAAGAAGTGCAACTGGCTCTGGAGGGGCCTATGTCGAGCGAAATTCATAGCTTACTTGATTTCTTTAAGTAGTTAGATAGCTGCAATACAAGAGGCCGCGAACTTATAGCACGCGCTGTTCTTTCGATCGAGTTGAGTGCGTAGTATAGTGGGTGAGCCAAAAAAGTTTCAGGATTTCTTTAGTGTGGACATAACCGACAACAAATTCAAATATGGTAAGTGAAATAAATTTTCACGATATTTATTAACGATTGGGAATAAAAACCACAATTTTACTTTAAAATTAAATTTATTTGGTGTTTCGATTTCCACTTCGGAAATCGTTATCAAAATATAAAACATTAATAAATTAAACAAATTTTGTTTTTGTTACTTGGTAAAAAAATCTTTTAATTTAATTTTATCTGACTCATTCATATTGACAATTATTCAGACATACATTATACATTATAAAGTAGATGACTTTACAATGATATAGTCAATACTTTTGAGTTGCGTTCCTGGGACGACTTTATTGGAAGATAGTTCATTCGATTAAATGAAATCAACCTTAACTTAAGAATATCCGTCAGAAAAATCATAGCATAATGATGACAGTAAAATTCTCCTGTTAGTGATCCCGTAGTAAATCATGAGGAAAAAACTTCATGATACTACCCGGGCAAGGTAAGTATTTAGTCTTCTACTCTCAAAATTAACACCAAACACTAATTTTATATGTATGTATGTTATTTTAAAACACAAGTGATCCTCCATATGTTATTGACTTACCAATCGTGGTATTTTCTACTGCATTCTGCCGAGGAATTTGCAACACAATTGGTTTCATTTAACATAATTAGAGCCGCTTCCTTGATTTTTCTCTTTTCACCATTTGTTTCTGTCACGACTATACATGAATATTTCCACTGAACTCTATATTTATTTTGCCATGCGTGATTACATATTTGGTATCTATCGAATTATCTATTTTTAAAATAAGATTGATGTACACTTATTCTAACGTTTAATGGTCTTGATGTTTCACTTAAATAAAAATATTCGCATTCATAAGGTATTTTATAACTATTAGTTATAAATATTTGAAAACACACTATAGTTGTGGTCTCTAATACCAAGAAAGAGCTATAATTCCTTTATAGCATTTTTTAAAAACCAGTACATATCTGCTCTTCGAATTTTTCCTTATTTTTATTTTTAATTTTTTTTATTCTTAATCTTAACTATGTATATTGTTTCTTTCTTATGGCAACTGCGTGAGCTGATCTTGATTTTTTCATCATCATTAGTAGCTTGACAATCCTTTTTGGGCAATGGTTTGTTCTAGGATTTTCCTCCATTCTGTTCTGTTCCTTACGTGGTCTTGATTTTTTGGTTACTAGTGAACTATACAAAAAAATTACCAGAAAAATAACCAGACAAATAACTAACAAGGAACGCAAACTTTCGAGATAAATCATTGAGAAGAAAATGTTAATTTTAATAAACTACGTAAGATGACTACTTATTATGAGAATATCAGTAGAAAAAACTGAATGTATAGTGATCAGTAAAGAGCCGCGTAGATGCAAACTAGAAATAGACGGCAAAATTGTATAACAAGTAATGAAATTCAATTGCCTAGGAGTAGATATCACTAGTGACAGAAATATAAGAACAGAGACCACAATCAGCAAGAGTAAGTGGTTGCCTTCAAGAAACCATATGGAGAAACAAATATCTGACCACGGAAAGCAAAATGAAAGTATATAAGACAACAGTAAGACCTATCCTAACATATGCAGTGGAGACAAGGACCGATACAAGAAAGACAAATCAACAATATCGAAATAAAAGTATTCAGATCAATAATAGCGGGCATATAATTAAGACATAGACAAAGCAACAGAAGTATACTCGAACAATGCAAAATCCAAAATATTAACAGGTGGATAAAAACAAGAAAAAGAATGGAACCGGAACGAACATGTAAACCGAATGGGACCAGATAGATTTTGTTTACAGAACATCTGTAAAGACAACAAGATGTATAGCAGAAGACCCGTTGGTAGGCCGCCGAAAAGGTGGAAAGACAATGTACAGTCAACACCAATTGAAACAGAATAAGAGGCAGACAAACGGGAGTCATCCTAGTCGCAACAAGAAGAAGAAGTAAGATGACTAGAAATTATACTTTAAGGTTTAATAGAATAAATAATATTAATATAAATAGATGAATCGTTCTCTATCTATCTTTCTATCTATCTAATCAGCCCTAAGCATCCATCCTAGGCCTCTAGGCCATCTATGCCATCTATAGGCCTCCTCTTTATTCTTCCATGCCTCTCTATCTTGGGCAATTTGCATCCAATTTGACCCAGTGTGTTTCTTCAGGGCATCCGTCATTCCACGGTCTCCAATGTATAATCATCTTAGTCCATCTTTCATCCTTCTGCCGTAGGGTGTGTCCGGCGAACTTCCATTTAAGCTTTGCTACTTGGGTAGAGATATCTTTCACTTTTGTTTTGTTACGGATCCATTCGTTTCTTTTCCTGTCTGATAGTTTAATGTTCAGCATTTGTCTTTCTATGGATATTTCTTTTTTGCCATTTTTTCCATATTTTCTTTTGTAAACGTCCATGTCTGAGAGCCATATATTAGAACAGGGAGTATACATTGATTAAATACTCTTGTTTTTAGGTATTGCGGGTATTTTATGTTCTTTAGAATATAAGACAGTTTTCCAAATGATGCCCAGGCCAATCTTATTCTTCTCTTTATTTCTTCGGTTTGATTTTCTTTATTTAATCCAGCGATTTGTCCTAGATATATTATATACTCGTTGATTGTTCATGGTTTTTGTTTTACTGTAATTCATCTTCAGTCCTATCTTTGTCGATTCTCTATCTAGTTCTTCCATCATTCTTTGTAATTCATGATGGATCGTTAGTATCTTAAAAAGTAAAGAAATACTGTTGAATAAAGGTTTAGTGCACGAATCATTATACCCGTACCCGCTATCTAAGAGATTAATTAATATTCAGCTATTTTTTTAGATATTTTTTGTTTTGCTATTATAGTGTCATTGCAGAGACACCATAGCTTTTGCCGATAATCTGAATGATTTACAGATATTAACAAATCGTATAACAGAAGTCAGCAACCGACACGGACTAGCTCTTAACATAACGAAGACCAAATTTATGACAATTAGTAAAAAAACAATACTAAACGCTCAACTTAAAATCAACCAACAAAATATCGAAAGAGTTGAGCAATATACATATCTAAGCACGAATTTAAATAGCCAATGGGACCACTCAACAGAAATTAAACAGCGAATAATAAAAGCTAAAGCAGCATACGTTAGAATGAGACCCATCTTCAACAGTCGGGACATATCATTAAAAACACAATACCGTCTGTTGAAATGCTATATATTCACAGTTCTGCTCTACGGAATGGAAGCGTGGACACTAAATGCTGCGTCTATAAATCGGTTCTAAGCTTTCGAAATGTGGTGTTATAGACGCATCTTACGTATATCCTGGGTTGACCGAATTACTAATGTGGAAGTCCTGCGTAGAATGGGAAAAGAGTGTGAAATTCTCACAACTATCAAAACAAAAAAATTAGAATATCTAGGACATGTAATGAGAAATCAAAAACGTTACGGCCTTCTCCAACTGATTCTCCAAGGGAAGGTAAATGGTAAAAGAGGACCGGGAAGAAGACGCATATCCTGGCTTCAAAATTTACGAAAGTGGTATAACACGACTACCACTGAACTGTTCCGGGCTGCGGTAAACAAAGTCAAGATAGCCAAGATGATCGCCAACATCCGGAACGGATAGGCACTTTAAGAAGAAGAACAGGGTGCTACTGGTCGTGGTTTGAAATTACATCAACAAGGGATAATTTCATAAAACAGGTAGATCCCTTGTTTATCGAATTCCACGCCTCAAACAATGGACAGCTCCCCAAGGAGCTGAATATTAATAAGTCATTCAAAAGAGAAAAGTGAAAATTATCTTTTAAGTCGGAATGCAGAATTCTTAGTAACAATTTGTTGTCTGAGCTTTTTATAATTTATAAAGCAAACAGATTACGATGAATTTACATTCATCACCTGCCCGCTTATCTAGATAAAAATCCAACAGAATCAAACCATGAAGAGTATCCATGAAGATATTCATTATTCATCGTAGTCATATCGCAGTATTTTTTTTTAATACCATAGTTAGTTTAGAATTACAAATAATGAATTATTATTTCTTCTTATTAAACAAATTATATTTTTTCTTCCAAATGAGAATTCAACGGAAAAGTTGAACTACTTGTTCAATGACACAGATTGCGATACAAGAAGTGTATGTTAATTTAAAACACCATCTGCAAGAATGATATTTAAAAATGTCGGTATTTTTAAAACTGTGTAAAAAATGGATTGCCTTGGTTCATTTGCCGCATAATTAATATTCTTGAAGCTATGCATAAGAACAGAAACAATATAAAATCTACTACCGTCCTTAATAATAAAAATTGGCAGAGATAAATTATCTTCAACTATGGTATTTGCATAAATAAAGAAATTATATTTTTATAATTTAATAATCCAACACCAATCATTTTATTAGTTTAATATGATTCTTTAATCATAAAGCGACTGTCCACAAGGAGACTAAAATCTCTTAAGATTATGTCTCATAAAAAATTTAGTTTCAGATGTTTCCACAGAATATGAGATACTTCTCCGTAACACCTGAGTTTGTGCGACTCGAGAGTTTACTCTAATGTGCGACAAGGTGTCCCTGACAGCCCTAATAATCTTTATTTAGCACTAACACCGTAGTAAATCGATTTTTAAATACAGCACCTAATAGAGACTTGCAACTTTTTGCATTAGGTTCAGGATAATGTTTCAGTTCTTGACATCATCCTGAACACAATGCAAAATGTTGTAAGTTTCTAGGTGCTGTATTTAAAATGTCCTGGTCTGTTATATAGATACTTACATTTTGACTTATTTTAAAGCCAGCTTTGATTGGTTGTTTCCTAAAAAACGATATATATTTAGAATAGAATAGAAATAGAAGAGAAATATGCTTTATTGTCATGAAAAATTGTACAATTTTATCGACAAAGCTTATAAAAAGTCAAGAAAACAAAACAATAACAATCCAATTTACTAAAATTACATAAATCGTCAATATATTTACAGTAATAACAATAATAATGAAGTTAAACAGAAATAATCAATTGCAAAATTTAAGTAAATTGCAAATGCATAGTCTACCTAGTAATTAACAAAGTTTAAAAGTTAAGCTGCTGCATATGACACCCAAATATAGACAAAAAAAAAGATAATAAAAATACTACTTGTGCAAAGGGTACTGTAATTTCTTAGTTATTGATTAAGAAAATCTTCTACTGAATAATATGGTCTTTCAGATAAGTAGGCTTTTGTCAGTTTACGGAATTTGGGGAAAGATGCTGCAGATTTAAGTTGTAGAGGGAGATGGTTGTAAAGTTTTTTTGCGGAATATAATATAGATTTCTTTACTAACTCAGAGGACGGAGTCGGCATATAGACGTCAAACGTAGAATTTCTCGTGAAGTAGTCATGATTAGGTCTTGGTGGAAAGTGGAAAGACATGTAGATGTTTACGAATTAGGCAAACAGTTTCTAAAATATATAAAGATGGAAGGGTTAAAATTCCGTGATCTTTGAAGTAACTTCTGCAATGTGTTGTTCTTCTGAGGTCAAACAGATATCTAATTGCTCTTTTTTGTAATTTGAAAATAACATCGAATTGGGCAGCTGTACCAGAACCCCAAAAAGGAAGACCATAACGAAGATGTGACTCGAACAAAGAAAAATATGTTATTTTGGAAGATGCTAAATTGAGTTCATTCGAAACAGATCTTATAGCATAGCAAGCTGAGGATAGTTTCTTCCTTAACAAATCGATATGGTGGGACCATTTAAGGTTGCTGTCTAAAAAAATACCAAGAAATTTTACAGAATCAACGGTACTGATCTGGCTGTTATTAAGAGGTAGGGGTTGAAGAGCTCCTTTATAAGAAAATGCTACTGTTTTATCTATGTTAAACGAGAGTAAATTAGAGTCAGACCAGGTTTTTATTGTAAGTAGATCAGAAGTTATAGTAGCATGAAGAGTTGCAATATTTGAGTTGCTTCAAGTGATACTGGTATCATCAACAAAAAGAAAGATTTTTCCATCGATTTTTAAACTAGTGATGTCATTAATAAAGATAAGGAAAAGTAGAGGACCCAATACTGAACCTTGAGGTACCCCACATACAATGTTTTTGAGACTAGAGTCTGTATCATTTGCTCTAACCAGTTGTTTCCTATCATCCAAGTAAGATTGGAACCAATCTAAATACCTCGAATTCCGTAGAAATTTAGTTTTTTTATCAAAATGTTATGATTTACACACAATCAAAAGCTTTGGCGTAGTCACAAAAAACGGGGGCAGTGTGAAGATTATTGTTCAGTGCTTGATAAACCTCATGTAGTACAGAAAAGAGGGCATCAGTGGTGCATTTATTATTTAAAAAGCCGAACTGATTTTGTGATAAAATGTTGTTTTCAACTAGAAAGGACATAAGTCGGGCTTTTATGAGTCTCTCAATAGTTTTGGAGAGTACCGGTAGTAGTGCAATAGGTCTATAATTGCAGGTATTAGATATTTCACCACCCTTATGAAGAGGAATAATGATGGCTGTCTTCAGGCACTCTGGAAATTTACCTTTCTCAAAGGAATCATTAATTAGTGAGATGAGGACTTCTAACACATTTTCTGGGAGATTAGAAAATTTTTTTATCGATAGACCGTCAGTATTACAGGAAGAAAATTTAGCTTAATGTAATAACCAATCTTATAATTGGTATAATGTTCAATCTTAAATTTGGTTCATATAAATCTCATTACTAAGCATATCTCTATTTTAAAATTTTTACAAAGTAAAATATTATTTTGTTTTAAAATTCTTCTCACATAACGGCTTAATAAAAGAAATGCATTCTATGAGCATGACTAGTCTACCAACGAAGCACGTTAACAGTGGATCAAGGTGGATAAATTGTTTTGGTGCACTGAATGTTAAAGACGAATGTAAAGATAATATCTTATTACCTACTATGTGCAGGTTTCGTAACAAACAGGTATTCTAACAAAAATGATCATAAAATTTCTCGAGATTTCAAAGACATGAATAAAATAATACTAATAGACTAGGGCTTTTATAGGAAAAAGTCTACAATAGAAAAATGTGTGCATATACATAATATCAAAATCAGTATATTAAGGGTCAGATTTTGCTAGTCGGGGTTTTTGGGGGTCTATAAATATGAATTCTCCAACACAAGTACAACCTGGGAGTACCTGGTGTCCAATTTTGAGGTTTTCCGACACTACATTGATGCAAACGGGGTACTCGGGCATAGCAGTCACACTGGGCACAATCTGGGAGTCTGTTTCACATATCATATTCGTCTTCATCAACCCCAAAACCCCCGAGCAGTCGGTTTGCATCAATTTAGTGCCAAAAATCCTCGATACTCCAGAAGATGACATACCTTAATAGTGACCCTGGGCACCAGGTTATCCGGTGGTTGGTTGCGATCGTATATTCGTGTTCAGAAACCCAAAAAAAACCATGAGTAATCTATTTGCATCAATTTAATGCCTAAAACCCTCGAAACTCCAAAAATGACATGCCTTAGAAGTGATCCTGGGTACTAGGTATTCCGTGCGGGTCGGTTCTGATGGCGCGTTCATGTATAGCGACCCCAAAAACCACACGAGTAACAAAATCTGGCCCTTAATATAGTGATTGTGTATTGTTTATGGTTTTTTAGATACATTTTATGCACTGTAAGTGAAATTATGCATTTACACCCATTTTTCTATTGTAAACTTTTTCCTGCCGTAG
Source organism: Diabrotica virgifera virgifera (assembly GCF_917563875.1). NCBI lineage: Eukaryota > Metazoa > Arthropoda > Insecta > Coleoptera > Chrysomelidae > Diabrotica > Diabrotica virgifera. The sequence goes on along the minus strand of NC_065449.1, from coordinate 5,233,564 downwards.
CGTCATCTCGAACACAATTCAAAAATTTGCAAGTCGATAGGGGCTGTACTACAATTTAAAAACCGATGTATTTGTTCCTAAATAATGCAATGGAGCCCTGGCATATAGATTATGGTTTTGTTAGTAAATATAAGTACATACTAACGAACATGAATTACAGTACATTCTAGGTAGTTTTCCTAAGACATAAAATTAAAAAAAATTATAAGTATGGTTGAAAAGCTGCACATATTATACAGGGTGTCCAGAAACTCTACAGACAAACGCAGACAGGAGATTCCGCAGATAATTTTAAGATATTTTAACCCAATTCACCTAGTCCGAAAATGCTTCCTAAAGGAGCTAGAGCTCTTTGAAGATGGCGTCTTGTAAGTAGTTTTTCTTAAATAACTCCAGAACGCTTCTATTGAAATAAACGAAAATTGGTACACATATTTATCTTCCAGAGATAAATCAACTCCATGCATTGGGAATTTCTAGTACCGGTCATAGGCGTCCATTTTGGGTAGGGCAGCAATTATTTTATCGCATAAGTTTTTTTTTTATTTTTAAGCATTTTTGACTCTGGATTATTAAATTGTGAGATATTCTACAACTAAAAGGTACTCTTGTTTTAGGTCGATAGGATACCGTTTTCTAGAAAAATCGATTTGAAAACTTTTCTTTTTTTGAATTTCCAAAAAAAATTTCAAAAAAATCTATTTAGAAATCTGAAAACTGGTACGTTTATTTATATTTCAGAGATGAATGGATTTCATTAACTGCGAATTTCTAGTACGGGTCATATGCGTCCGTTTTGGGTAGGTCAACGGTTACTTTATCACATAACATTTTTGTCTTTCATTTTTAAGCATTTTTGACTCTAGATTATTAAGTTATAAGGTATTCTAGTACTAAAAGTTACTCTTGCTTCAAGTTGATAAAATACACCGTTTTTTTTGAAAGTTTTTTTTCAATTTTTATTTAAATTCAAAGACGAAAAATTCTCAATTCGATTTTTTAGAAAACCGTGTGTCCTGCGGACTTAAAACAAGAGTACCTTTTAGTACTAGAATACCTCACAATTTAATAATCCATTGTCAAAAATGCTTAAAAGCTAAAGACAAAAAAGTTATGTGATAAAATAACCGTTGCCCTACCCAAAACGGACGCCTATGATCGGTACTAGAAATTGGCAATGGATGGAATCGATTTATCTCTGGAAGATAAATATACGTACCGATTTTCTTTTTTCTAAATTGAAGCGTTCTGGAGGTATTTAAGAAAAACTAATTACAAGAAGCCATCTTCAAAGAGCTCTAGCTCCTTTAGGAAGCATTTTCGGACTAGGCGAATTGAGCTAAATTGTCTTAAAATTATCTGAAGAATCTCCTGTCTTCGTTTGTCGGTAGAGTTTCTGGACAACCTGTATAGTGTTTAACCGGCTACTGTCTGAGGTTTTTTAAAACCAGAACCTTCTGCTTGTTTTGTGACTTCGCTTTCGAAATATTTTTTCCTGCAGGATGGATTGTAGGAGAGCATATCTCGATTCAGTTCGCATAATGGGTCCAAAGTATTTTATCTTTAGAGTTTTGATGGTACCTCTACGTTATTCTTCATTCTTTTGAGATTTGAGTATTATGTTAACAGATCTTTTTTGAAGTTATACTTCTTTAGGCGCGATTGAGAGTAAAATTTCATAATTCTGCGCGCATGCGCACACAGACAGTATGGTATAAACGTTATACGGGATCTGATTGGGTGTTAAAATCATCTGTCAATAATTGTTCAATATGGAGATTTTGGATAAACAAATTAATGTTGTGTATATTAGTTTTTATTGTTGTGATGTCAGAGAAAAATGCAAGTTTATAATATTGTAGTGACTTTTTAAATAGTTTTTAAAAGCGACAGGTACGTAATAATTGTAAATGTTTCAGTATCCTAATAAAAAATTTCATAGGTCGGACCTACCTATTTGGAAAATTTAAAAAGAACCTACTAAAATAGTATGTAATGCTTTGATTTACATAATTTTATTAGCATCAAAATTTCTATCAATATTCACCTAATATATTGTTTTCTTACTCTTAGGTCTGGATCCCGCGTATGAAAAAAAAGTTGATTAATAGCAAGCTGAAAATTTGTGAATAGCTTAAGGGTGTCCGGTCGGACAAACTTTGATATACGGGAACACTGGAACAGGGGCAGATTTAATTGTGGAACAGGTTAAAAATTTGGAACGGTCAGACCACGAAAACGGCACATTTATTTTTTCCGACAGGACAGACCTTAACTCTCCGAACAGAGATTAAACTCTCATGCAAAAATCAGACTGCTATTTATCACCAAATGGGCGTTTTAATGAGTGGAACATGTAGACTATGTCAAATGACAGGAATTATGACAGGTGATAAATAGCAGTCTGATTTTTTAATGAGAGTTTAATCTCTGTTCGGAGAGCTTACGTCTGTTCTGTCGGACAAAATAAATGTGCCGTTTTCGTGGTCTGACCGTTCCAAATTTTTAACCTGTTCCACAATTAAAACTGCCCCTGTTCCAGTGTTCCCATATATCAAAGTTTATCCTACTAGACACCCTTAAGCTATTAACAAATTTTCAGCTTGCTATTAATCAACTTTTTTTTCATACGCGGGATCCAGACCTATCTATGTTTTGTTGTATTCTAATATTTCTTTCAATTCTAAATAATTTCAATTCAAAATCAAAATAATTTGGTTAAATTCAGAACCGTCAAAAGTTTAATCTGTTTAGTTAGTTGATCTTCGCACATGATGACACATGGTCTCCGTGGGTAAAAGTTTAAGGTGAATGAATTTCAATACTAACTGCGCTGATAAGCGGGTTCGAACCCCAATGAAAACTTTTATTTTTTTTATTTTTTGAAGTTATACTTCTTTATGATCGGGGGTGAAATTTTATAATTCCCTGGCGCGTGCGCAGATACACAGGGTCAGGGACAGGGACAGGGACAGACGCGTTGCTAATCTTTCAAATTAGGTATGTATGTATCAGTGCAAATAATTCATTAAAAGAATATATTAGTGTTATTAATCTTCTTCTTCTTCTTCCTTCTTTTATGTAGGCTTTAAAGCCTGTTTCTTCTTCAGTATTAGCCTCCTAAATTGTTTAATTTATCGCACCATCTTTTTCTTGGTCTGCGAATACTTCTTCGTCTTTTTGGTGACTTATCTCGTGCTATTCGTAATATCCTATCCTCTGCCATTCAACTAATGTGTTCGTTCCACTCCTATTTCCGTTTTGTCACCAATCCATTTATGTCTTCTACATTGCATGATCTTCTTATGTTTTCGTTTCTCTCCCTATCCAACAGACTTTTCCCTGATATTCGTCGGAGTATTTTCATATCTGTTGTTTCTAGTAGTCGTCTCGTTTTAGATGTGTCGGGTCTTGTCTCCGACGTGTATGTCAATATAGGTCTAATTGCTGCTTTATAGATTCTTAGTAAATGTTCTTAGTATAGTGTTCTTAGTAAATGTATTATTTATTATAATTCTTGTGTCTTTCGAGTTGTCTTCCTCGGGCGTAAGATAATAAAATATCTATTTTTATACTTCACTTTGATCTATTTGTCACCGTGATGTGTAACTATATCCGACACGTCAATAGCACGGGGATTCATAGCTCGGTTAGTATAGCATTGGACCAGAGATCTAGAGATTGCGGGTTCGAATCCCGGACGATTCATATTCATTTTTTATTTTTGGTATTGTTAAGTTTTGGTTAATTTTTGGTAATTATTGCTAATTTTTTTTATTGTAACTGTTAAGTATATTTATTTCGTTGAAATTATAAAATATAATAGAAGTATAGCTTCTTACGTGCGTACAAAGTACACACACATTCTTTTTTTGTATTCTTCTGTAGCTCTTCTCAGGGAGTAAATACCCTCATTAGTAACGTGATCGGTATAATATATCTTCAGGATTCGACAATAAAGCCACATTTCGAAAGCAACAATTTTGTGGCTATGTGAGAGTCCACGATTCAACTTCTTACAACAGTACAGAAAATATATTACATCTAATTGGGTAGTGATAAATCATGACATTTGAATAGCTTAGCCATTTTTGAAAGACAGATCTTGATTTCCCTATCCTACATTGGATTTCTAGGAAATGGTCCCAATTTTCATTGATGAATGACATATAGATACGATGGATATGATTCATTGATATTAAAAAAGGTTTACTTGCGGTCGTTTTTACGTTAAACTAAACATATAGTATGTTTTTAAGAAACAACGAAATATGTAACAATTACCAGACTACACAACAAACATGAGTTCTCCGTATATCATAAACCTACCCATACTGACACAACTATACACAATTCATCATCCCATCCTACACAACACAAATTAGCAGATTTGCTAGAGACAAACAGCTCCCCACTCTTCAACTTCTTCAGTTAAAGACTTTAAAATGCAAACACATAGTAAACTAAATCACTTAAGAAAGGCACTCTGCCGAAACAGCTGTAGTCACATACCTATAATAAATTTTGTGTAAGTATAGAAAACAAACGTTTTCAGTGTTTTATTGTTAGAACGAAAGATGCTTTCAAAATGAGTCAAAATCTAAAAACCTAAAGTATCATACTCTTATTGTTTTCGCATACTAAAAAAAATCCGCTACAAAAACTTTCTATTGGAAATAAACCTCATACTTTTTAATACAATTTATTTGTTAAAAACAAGAAATAACAGTTGGACGAATGCCAGATTTTGGGACCATTCAAACAAATGAGAGAGAGTGATAGTTAAAATTCATAACACAGTTTCAGCGAAACAGAAAAAATAACGAAAGTGTCATACTTCTTTCCTGAACTTGACACACAAAGAAGTATATTTATTTTAAAATAGTAAAAATTTTTTGTTGTGATATCGACCCTATATTATTTAAAATAATCTTGGACTATTTCAGATTCTGTAGTCTGTAGGTCTGCCTAATGGTAAACGTGTATTACTAATTTTTTGTTTGTGTTGTTTTTTTTTGTAACTAATTCCAGCTCCTGCACTTCTGACGAAGCCAACTAACTAGAAGAACTTTATTTATTATTTAGCTTAAATGCCTCAACAACTATGGCCATCGGCATGGTACGGTTGATTTTGCAATCAGATTATAGTGTAATCGGTAGTATGTGTATTGAGTAAATGTCTTGTTACATAGTAAAGCAGACTTTGTTGTATTTACAAAGAGGTGCTAGTTGTATCCGAACGTCTGAGTACCGTTCCCACAAGGATAGTAATTATTTTTAAATCTTAACCGATTTAGAAATCATTCATATTGCAGTTAATATTGAACAATTTATAAATACATTACAAGTAATTTGTACAATGTCATTAACAATAACTGTACAGTAAATGATTCATAATTGTTAATTATATTGGTAAGTGAAAGTTGAATTTTTATGATTTTGAATATACTACAAACATGCGGATATGAATATTTAAAACAAAATTACTAGGCCATTTACTTGTTTGTTATTCACACAGAGTTCTATTAAATATCCTAGAGATCGAACTCCCTATGATTTTATTAAATTTATTAATAAAATTTATTAATAAAAAAATTTTCAAATTGATAAAAAATGGCTAAGCTATTCAAATGTCATGATTTAACAATACCCATAAAAATAAGATTACTACGATGTTATATCTTTCCTATACTGTTGTACGGAGTTGAGTTGTGGACTATCACAGACGGCAGCTGCAAGAAAATTGAGGCTTTCGAAATGTAGCCTTATGTTCGAATTCTGAAGATATCTTATACCAAACACATTACTAATCAGGGTGTTTTATTAAGAATACAAAAAGAAAAACAGCTGTTAACTACAATAAAAATACCCAAAATCGAATACTTTGGTCTTATAATGAGAATCAGCGAGAGATATGGACTGTTGCCACTAATTTTACAGGGTAAATGATTTCCTGGCTGAAAAATCTACGCACATGGTGCAACAACTCTTTTTAGAGCAACAGTATGCATAGTGCAGATTGCCATGATGATCATCAACATCCGAAACGGATAGCCACTACAAGAAGAAGATCTAGATGCCTTGAATGATTTTTAGGAACTTTTGTTCTCTATCTCCTCTCACTACTGAAAGTTTTTATTAGTACATTATCGCATATACAAATAATTATACTAACATGCAATGACTTCTACATCCATCCACTTATTCTTTCATTTTTCTCACACATCATTGAGACCTGAATTCAAATGCTGAAGAGACCTGAATTCAAAAGATCATCACCATCATCTTTGGCTTTTACAGTTTTTCGTGAGCCTTTGCCACGTTAACTATTGTCTTCCATTGCTTCCGATCTTGTGCTACTATTTTCCATAGTCTCACTTCCATCTTCTCCAGGTCTTCCCTGACTGCATCCTTCCACCTTTTTTTAGACCATCCTGGCGGTATTCTACCTTCTGGTCTTTCCCAAACCACATTGCTAATGAGTCTGTCATCACTCCGTACCATGTGGCCTGCCCATCTTAGTCTATTGGCTTTTATGTATCTCAACATGTTTCCCTGCCCGAAAAGAGCCTCTAATTCATTGTTGTATCTGCTCCTCCATTAATTTGTCACACTGTCCTTGCAAGGACCATATATAACTCGTAGGATCTTGCGTTCCCATACGAATAAAATTTATTGATTTTTTTCTTTCTCAATGTCCATTTTTCAATTCCGTATGTCACTGCTGGTCGTATTGTGGTTTTGTATATTCTGGCACGAATTGACAGAAGTTTTGACATCATTAGATGTTAAATGGCAAAAAAAGATTTTTTACGAGGACCTAGAAATAATCAAAGAAAAACAAAAAAGTCCGAATTGTGTCAACCTCCATGTTTCGTTCAATCGAGACTTCCAACCACTCCATCGACAACTTTTTTCTTAACACATTTACAATATTACTTCTTGCCCCCTTCTACTGCTTCGTTCACATTCACACTTATAATTAATCTAATACAATTCACAATAATCTTCTTTTCATCTTCACCCATCAAACCATAACATATATCCATAACATACATATAAATTACTGATATCATCATCCACACACACATCCACATTATATAAATTTTATCTTTATATTAGGTACCCACCACCATATTCTAAATATGACTATTCTCACCCTATCTATTCAATCTGTCATTACCAACATTAACACTCACCTATAGTAAAACCAAATCAAAAGTCTAATTTTCTTTCTGGGTCCCGTTCATGTTCCATTCTCATTAATCTCCTCATAGACATTTCATACCCATTCCCCTCTCCCCATAATGTCATCTTCATCTTATGGCGGTTTGGTTTTTAAACCCTTAGGGATCCGGGCGGACTGAGGAGGCTTTAGGAATTAGGCGCCTAAGTTTGAGCTTGTGCTTTCTTAATGATACATCCTCCTAGATTATTTAAGACTTTTTTACACCTCAGTCACCTCCATTGTGACCTCCTTTTAAACTTACACAAATTCCAACGGCCACCAATAAGTTAAATAAATTCGATAACTTTAAATCAACACAAAATTGCTTTTTTTTAAATCTTAGGTCTTTGACAACAAAATTTGTTTACTGACTTTAGTTTTCGAATACAAACATTTGTGTAATGTGGTTTGCCTAACCACCCCACTGAAAATATACGTGAATACATTTTTAACTACATCTAGTTTATTATATTTTAAATGATTATTTTTCACAATGGAGTGAGTGTTGTTATATCATTTCCTATTTTAACTAGCTGTAGATCATAGTCTTTAAATAGGTTAATTTTTCAACTTCCTGTGGAACTGTCACTTCTGTCATGTCATCGTTCAGGAGTCTCCATTTATTTCATTACCACTTGCTGCCATATTGTCACTATGTCAACAAGTCCAACCATAGCTCAGATCTTACCTGGGGCGTATTAACGAAATATTTATAACATTCATGCTTAAGTTAGCATTTTTAACCGATGTTTCCTTAACAGATCATTTGTAAAGGGCTATGACCCACATATTTTTGTAAAAATATATCTTGGTGGTTAGCATGTAAATTTCACGTGAGTATAACCTACAACTTTTCGTAATCGTAGTCAAAATTTCAAAATCTTTGCATTATTTTACCAGGTTATATTCATTTTAGGTAAGCACTGATGATGATTGGTAAACCAATCGAAAACTAGTTATGTGATTGTGATGTAGCCCTTTTTAGGGATTTTAAATATATACCTTTTATAAAGGATTTTATTGTTTTTTGTATTACATGGTATACAGCCAACTACAGGAAAACTTTTTCCTTGTGGATTTTTAAAAAAAGATTTATTCCCCGCCAGTATTCACATTTCTAAAGACCTGAATTTAAAACGCTGAAACCAGAACAGATAAATAAATACTCGCCAGGAACATAAGAAAATTATTAAAATTTTCGTTGCGTTGGTATTATTGACTATATAAATTTGAACTTGTTAAATCTTACGCCAAAAGGAATTTTTCATTCAGCTCCATTTCGTAATAACTTATAATTTATATAATATTTTACATAATATATCCTGTATGGTCTGGTAATATTACATCAAAAATAAGACCGGCAATTACAATATCTGCACGTGTTGTGATTATGCAACATTTCTTTTTTACATAAGGACTAAACGTGACTATCTATTTATGTATTGAAATAAAACCAGGTTTAGAAATAACTTCCTAATATTTGTTCTTTCTTCTGTTTAAAATACAAGAATAAAAAACCGTTAAACGCCGTAAAAATGAGTGGCGCACACTATATTCCAGCTACAAAAGAGCTGATATAAATAGTAGGTACCTACATATGTGGCGCGAAAATGTATTTTCATTTTGATGAAAAATAAAGTTCTAGTTTTATTTTAAAAGATTTTTCCATAATATTTGCTAAATTTGAAATAAAACGCGCCACAAAAGAGTAACTTTGATACAGTGATACAGTGTATTTTTGATACATTTTGAGGTTCTTTTGTGGCGCTTTTACTTCAAATTTGGCAAATATTATGGAAAAATCTTTCAAAATAAAACTAGAATTTTATTTTCCATCAAAATGAAAATACATTTTCGCGCCACGTAATATTCATATCAGCTCTTTTATAGCTGGAATATTGTATGTGCCACTCATTTTTAGCGGTTTTTTAATATATATATATATATATATATATATATATATATATATATAGATGTGATCTTGATTATTGATATGAGATAATATTCTTATATGTTACTTAATTTAATCAATGTATTAATACTAATCCAATTAATTAACCAGATCACATATCAATATGTTTTCAATCTCAGGGCGAATTATAAATTAATTACTTACTTCCGTGGCTTCTAAATATTTCTTAATGGTTCCTAATCGGGATAGAAAAGAAAAGAGTAAAAAAAATACACATATGGGTCACAATTATAATCAAAATATTTTTTATTTTATTTAAAAGGCAATCAATGCTTAATATTTGCTATTTCTTATTATTCTTAAACATAACATTTACAAATGGGAATCTTATTTCCTTTTGGTTTTCAATTGAAAGTTTTTATTAACATTTAACTATTAGGAGTTATTAGGAACAACTCTATTTAAGTTTGATGAAGCTTTTCTGATATTATTGATTATGTTATTCAATTTTTTATGTGGAATTTAATACGAAAAACCCATACATTCATGTCCAAACAAATGAGACTGACCTTTTCCTGGTGAACTGAAAATGTCCTCACACAAGACCCTTTCCTGCTATCCTTGGCTGCGATCAAACCTCGTCCTGGCTTCCAGTGATGTTCTCCTTTGAAAAACTAGCTCGAATAGCTCTCGTTCCTGCTTTTGTCGTGATGCTGTGTTCTACCCTTTTCGAAACTGCTATCAGCTACCGGGACACTCTGGGCTCAAGGAGGTTCTTTTACTCTCGACCTGGCCTACTTCTCGTTCCACGATAGATACTCCACACTCACGGAACTATACCGGCTTTCTCACTCTCCGTACACTACCGTCTACTACTCGACTTCACTTCTCGACAGCTCAAAACATTCTGATCTCTATTTGTCATTCATTCCCCTACTTTCTAAATATCCCTTCCAGATTCACAAATCAAACTTCCACCACCAACTCTCATTCGCAGTATTCCTCAAAACCAATTTTTAATCTTTCTAAATATGCTTAATGGATTTCCAAAGAAAATATTTAATTCCCATTCTAAAATACTTTCTAACTATTTACAAATTTTAATGACCTATTCTCTCTTTCAAATGAGTCTTATTTAGCATAGGCTAATGATCGAAACCTTCCGCGAAAAACGATAATGAACTATCATCTATTTCACTGAGTTTTATTTAGCATAGGCTAATGATCGACCTTCCGAGAAGAACGATAATGGTACGCGTCATTCACTTTGTTTATCTAAGCACATTGTTCCGAGTTTCGTACGCTTATTCTAATCACTTCTTAAAATTAAATATAACAATTTGTTGTATACAGGTTGTTCTAAATTTATATGCCCGAGGTTGAGAAAATTAAAAATATTTTATATTAAAGTGAATTTTGTTTATAATTATCAAATTTTAATTTTTATATCAAATAGAAATATAACAAATCCCCGCCTTGTATTCGATAAAATTTATCTGCATTTTTAAATAAATTTTCTCGAGGCAAAACCAACTCCCTGTATATTTCCTTACTTTAATCTACGTCTTATACCCCTTCTTCTTGTATTACTCTAATTAGTCCCACCTGTAGAGTAATTGTTTCCTTATTTTCAGTGTCCTCATCCTGTGTTAGAGTGTCGGCTATTATGTTGTCTTTCCCTTTTTCCCATATTAATCTTCTGTCTTTTTCCTCAGATTTTTCACATACTTTTATCGTGTATTCTGCATCCTCGTTTTCATATGCCTCCTCTTCAAATGCCACTGTTTCGATCATATCTTTTTCGCTTTCATTTTTTTGCTTTATTTCTTCTTCTCCTGAGCTCGTCTCTTCTTTTGAGGAATCCCAGGTTTCCTTTGTTTCTGATACTCTCAAATTTTCTTCTTCTGGGCTCAACTCTTCTTTTGAGGAGCCACAGGTTTCATTTTCTTTTGTCTTTTTCTGACTTTTTCTCCCTTTTCTTCTTTGTCCTTGCTTCGTTGCCAAATTCATTTCCACTGTTTGTTCTTTACCTGATTCGTCCGTATTTTGTTTCTCCTGTTCCTTGTCCTGTTCTTCTTCTTTTTCTTCTGTTAGATTCATCGTATTATTTTTAAAATCTATCACTACATGTTTTTCTGCCAATTCGTCAACTCCTACTATCATGTCATGTGACATGTTTGGCATTATTACACATTGTAGTGCATACATCTTCTTACCCAGTCGTACCATTACTCGTATGCCTTCATTTATAGTTGCCAATGTCCGTTTGTTTGCGCCCACTAAATTTACCCTAGGTATTTTGTAAATTAAATTTGTTAAGTTAACTTCTTCTATTAGTTTTCTGTTGACCAATGTTATTTCAGATCCAGTGTCTATCATAATTTTAATTGGTTTCTCGTTGATAAATCCATCCACAAATTTTAAATTAACTCCATTTTTCTTTTCGTTGTTTCTTGCCAATTTAATAAACTCCTTGGGGTTACAAAAGATTCCTGTTTGATTTTTGGTTTTTAGTGAGCGCCGTCGTGAAAAAAACGCTGGTTGCTCATCGTTGTTTATATTTTCGTCATAATGTCTCTCTCCGTCATATCCATCTGTCTGGGTATTATTTACTTCTCTTCTATTTTCTCTTGGTCTGTCGGATCTGTTTCGGTTTTCTTGATATCCCTGTTCATTTTGTCTACCATTATTTCTGTTTTCTTGATTTGAGCGTGTGGTGTTTCTATTCTGGTATTCTCGATTTCTGTCCTCATTCCATTGCCTATTTCTTTGTTCATAATTTCCTCTTCCGTTGTCTCTATTTTCGTTTTCCCTTCTGGGATTAAAATCTCGTCTTGTATAGTCCGTCCTATTTTGATTTCTATCTCTGTAATCCTGTGTTTCTCGGGGCCTGTAATCTTCTCGCGACCTTCTTGATTTTGTTTCTCTTACACGTAATTCTCTTATTTGTAGGAATTGGCATAAACTATCTATGTCTTTGTAGTTTTGCAATGTGATATGGTCTTCCAGCGTTTCTTCGAAATGTCTTGCAATCAGTTCGACTAATTGTTCCGATGAGTAATTATATTGTAAATGTTTTGCGTTATAGTAAATTTGTAATGCATATGTCCTTTCTGATATACCCATCCTATCATTGTATTTCCCATTTTGCAATTCCTTGTTAATTTCCAATTGTTGCACTTTTCCCCAGAAATAATTCAAAAATTTTTGTTCAAATTGTTGCCAACTGTCAAATTCTTCTTCTTTGCAATCGAACCATAGGCTTGCTTCATTTTTGAGATGGTTTCTGATAGTTTCTTTTGCTGTTTCGAAATTTCCGATGTGCTGTATTTTCTTTTTCAGGCTATTTATGAACGGCACTGGGTGTAATCTTCTTACATCCCCGCCAAACCTTATCTTCACGTCATCTGTGCTATGTATAACCATTTCTCTTCTTTCTCCGACATTTTGTTGCGTCCGGTTTTCGGTGACTTGTTTTTCTATTTCTGTGATTCTTTTTTCCACTTCTTCTCTGTCTACTTGAATAGCATTTTCCAACTTATTTTCCAAATTTTCTAGTTCCTTTTTCTGGCCATTCGTTAACTCCTTTATTTTATCTTGAATTTTCATTTCATACTTTTCTATGCGTTCCTCCATTTTCTTGTTGTTCTCTTCTATGGCTTGTTTTGTTTCCTTCTGATTTTCTTGCATTATTCTTTTTGTTTCATCCATTTTTTGATCCAATTTTTGTTGTGTTTCATCCATTTTTCGTTGTGCTTCCTCCATTTTTTGATCCACTTTATCCATTTTCTTTGATGTTTCTTCCTGATTTTTCTCCATTGTTTGTTTTGTTTCTCTTTGATTGTCATCCAGTTTTTGTTGTGTTTCATCCATTTTCTGTTCCATTCTTTGTGACTGGAGTTGCATCATTTGTAATAATTTATCTATTCCTGATAATTCTTGCTGTTCTGATGCCATGATTGTCTTGTCTAAAATATCTTCTTGGTCTGAATTATTCTCTTGATTTGAATGTTCTTTTTGTTTTTTGTTGTCTTTGCTTTGGCTTCTTGTCACAGACATTTGTTTTCAAGAAGTACTGTCCCCGCCAAATATGAAATTTTACTAGTATGTTACCAAGACGACTTTTTCTCACCCAAATATTATAAATTGTCAATAAATATATCAAATGTAAATATCGTAAAATAAAATATTAAATCAGTTATGTAAAATTTGTACCTAAAGAGATCTAAAATTTTATGTTATCAAATGTAAGTATCTCACTTTTTACCACAGGCATATAAATTTTCAAATACCGGCTTTACTCTTTCTATCCTTCAAATTTGCCACTAGAAATACTTTACAATGCCCCACGTTGGGCGCCAGTTGATGTGATCTTGATTATTGATATGAGATAATATTCTTATATGTTACTTAATTTAATCAATGTATTAATACTAATCCAATTAATTAACCAGATCACATATCAATATGTTTTCAATCTCAGGGCGAATTATAAATTAATTACTTACTTCCGTGGCTTCTAAATATTTCTTAATGGTTCCTAATCGGGATAGAAAAGAAAAGAGTAAAAAAAATACACATATGGGTCACAATTATAATCAAAATATTTTTTATTTTATTTAAAAGGCAATCAATGCTTAATATTTGCTATTTCTTATTATTCTTAAACATAACATTTACAAATGGGAATCTTATTTCCTTTTGGTTTTCAATTGAAAGTTTTTATTAACATTTAACTATTAGGAGTTATTAGGAACAACTCTATTTAAGTTTGATGAAGCTTTTCTGATATTATTGATTATGTTATTCAATTTTTTATGTGGAATTTAATACGAAAAACCCATACATTCATGTCCAAACAAATGAGACTGACCTTTTCCTGGTGAACTGAAAATGTCCTCACACAAGACCCTTTCCTGCTATCCTTGGCTGCGATCAAACCTCGTCCTGGCTTCCAGTGATGTTCTCCTTTGAAAAACTAGCTCGAATAGCTCTCGTTCCTGCTTTTGTCGTGATGCTGTGTTCTACCCTTTTCGAAACTGCTATCAGCTACCGGGACACTCTGGGCTCAAGGAGGTTCTTTTACTCTCGACCTGGCCTACTTCTCGTTCCACGATAGATACTCCACACTCACGGAACTATACCGGCTTTCTCACTCTCCGTACACTACCGTCTACTACTCGACTTCACTTCTCGACAGCTCAAAACATTCTGATCTCTATTTGTCATTCATTCCCCTACTTTCTAAATATCCCTTCCAGATTCACAAATCAAACTTCTACCACCAACTCTCATTCGCAGTATTCCTCAAAACCAATTTTTAATCTTTCTAAATATGCTTAATGGATTTCCAAAGAAAATATTTAATTCCCATTCTAAAATACTTTCTAACTATTTACAAATTTTAATGACCTATTCTCTCTTTCAAATGAGTCTTATTTAGCATAGGCTAATGATCGAAACCTTCCGCGAAAAACGATAATGAACTATCATCTATTTCACTGAGTTTTATTTAGCATAGGCTAATGATCGACCTTCCGAGAAGAACGATAATGGTACGCGTCATTCACTTTGTTTATCTAAGCACATTGTTCCGAGTTTCGTACGCTTATTCTAATCACTTCTTAAAATTAAATATAACAATTTGTTGTATACAGGTTGTTCTAAATTTATATGCCCGAGGTTGAGAAAATTAAAAATATTTTATATTAAAGTGAATTTTGTTTATAATTATCAAATTTTAATTTTTATATCAAATAGAAATATAACAATATATATATATATATATATATAAACAGGAGTTTGTCAAAGTTTTTTTATAAATTATATGTATGCAGTTGAATGTAATGTTTCTCGATTACACATTAAGCGTTATAAATGGTCGCCTTTGTCGCATTATCTCCCAAATGATCTAGTGGTTACGACACTAGACATGTGATAAAACAATCCGAGTTCATATCCCAGCCATCCTAATACTTTTGGCCGGCAATAGAACTCGGATTACCCGATCAAATTTGGCGTCGTAACCACTACAACTGCAAAAACCATTTCAGCAATAATGGTTAAATGGATTATACTTTTGAAGCTCGATAACTTCTAAATGGTTTAACCGATTTTGATCCCTAAACATGAGTTTGAAACGTATTGACAAGTAGTATCTGATACATCTAAGGTCAAGTATGATAACTGAAGGTATTACAGGAGTTTTTGAGAAATAAAAAGATCAATAAATGAAAGACACACTATGGAGAAATAAAAATATCGGAAAAGAAATGAGAGGCAGACTTTACAAAACAGTTATCAGACCAATAATGATATACGCGGCAGAAACACGACCTGACACAGAGAGGACAAAAACCTTGCTCGAAACAGCGGAGATGAAAACCCTTCGAAAAATCGATGATAAGACACTATGAGGCAGAACTAGAAGTGCAGATATACGACAGAGATGCATGATGGATAACGTTAAGTTAAAAAGGGTAAAAACAGAAGAGTAGAATGGAATGACCACATAAGCCGAATGACAACAAATAGGAGAGCGAGAGACGGTTCCTCAATAGGAAGATAATCACGATCAGTGAGAAGACCACGAAAAAGAAAGAACGAGAATTTACTTTAGGCACATCGAAAAATAGACAGAGTCATCTCTATAAAAAACAAGAAGAAGAATACTTTGGAAACCACCGTTTTAAGCAGATATTTTCACCTCTTTTTGTTAGCAGTGCGTTTTACACGATCAACTTTTACTCGTTTTTGTTTATAAACAATTGAACGCACGATTCTCTGATATACTTTATTTTCCCATACGTGAATAACATTCTATTGTATGTTTGATATATAATAAAATTTCGCCCATTATAACTCTGCGAGTACTATATACTTAGAAAGTACCGAATAGTATTTGTCACAGTCTTTACATTTACAGTAAATAAAATATAATTACAGTAATTACTATAAATTTAACTATTTATTTATTGCCGAGCTTATAACCGTGAATATAACATATTTGTTTAGAGAGTTTAAAAAGGTGGTATAAATGAACAATGAAAAACGTGGAAAATAAGTAGTTAATTCAAAAGTAAATAAAATCGATTAGCTTGGTTAATTTTGTGGGTATAATGATTCATTTTAAATGCAATTGAGCAATTAATTTCAAAATTATGTTTGTGACAATCACAACTAGAAAAATACATCAGACAAAATAACTAAAACTAAGAGTAGGTAAATGATGCAGAAGAATTCCAAATGAAATTGATAAGCAAGGAAAAATCACAAAAATTAGAAGACATAAATAAAACATGGAATGGAATAAAATGCTGGATATTTTCAGCAGAAAAATATCACAAAAACAGGAAGCAACCCTCAAGAAATAACAGAGCTAAAAGCAGGAAAATAAAACGCATGCGCATCAAAGATAAAAACAACAATACAATTACCGATGTCAAGAAATGGAGCAACAGGCAAACCGCCATGAAAGTCAGGAACTATATATTTACAAAAGTTAAATATTTGGCCCGTGAGTTAAAGCCATAATTTCAAGCCATTCAAGACCATAATGGAGAAGTAAAAACCGAAATGGAGGGCATTGTATAAACCTAAGCGTGGTGATTGATACGAATTAGGGATTGCAATCCAGCAGCATTTTCAATCCAGCAGCATTGAAATCCAGCAGCAAAATTCATTAGCATTTTCAATCCAGCTGGATTTTTGCAAGATTGGCCTAATCCAGCGCGGATCCAGCAAAATGTGGAATCAAAATAAAAACATGATTTTAATGTTTTTTTGTCTGTATTCTAAATTTGTAAACAACAGAAACAAGAATTATTTAGTTTTTTGGAAGTGAGACCTAAAAAAGATATTTTATCTATCGTCTTATCACCTAACCTACTTCGCACAGAACTGCACATATAGCTGGTTGAGGAAATAGCTATTTCCACCTACCTCTACCGAAAGTATACTTTTCCGGACCTGAGTGTAGGGAGCAAAGTTGTACTTTTCCTCCCTAGGGAGGAAAAGTAAAAGTGACGTCATGGTATTTCAATCATGAAATATAACTTATTGACGCCCTGTACAATACCTATTTTCTATTAGGTAAGTATCTATACATTTTAACGTTTATTTAAAAACACTGTATTTTGCAGAATGGTAAAAACAGTAAATTGTTATTCTGATTTAACAATTTTTACATTAATAATTTGACTTATATTTGACAGTTGACAGTTATATTGTACCTACTTGTTAGTTTTAGTTCTAATAAATTTTGCTGGTTAGTTACATAAATAAATTAAGTAAAAATGAAAAAATGACTTGTTATTTGAGGAAGGTGGAAAAACCATATGTATAACATGGGAGTAAAGTGCCTTTTCCTCCCTTGAATGATTACTGCCCTCCGCTACGCGTCGGGCAGTAAACTTCATTCTCGGGAGGAAAAGTAGCACTTTCCTCCCTTGTTATACAAATAGCTATTTGTATAACAAGGGAGGAAAAGGCACTTTACTCCCATGTTATACATATGGTTTTTCCACCTTCCTCAAATAACAAGTCATTTTTTCATTTTTACTTAATTTATTTATGTAACTAACTAACAAAACTTATGAGAACTAAAACTAACAAGTAGGTACAATATAACTGTCAACTGTCAAATATAAGTTAAATTATTAATGCAAACATTGTTAAATCAAAATAACAATTTATTGTTTTTCACCATCCTGCAAAATACAGGGTGTTTTATAAATAAACGTTAAAATGTATAGATACTTACGTAATAGAAAATAGATATTGTACAGGGCGTCAATAAGTTATATTTCATGAATGACATACCTTGACGTCACTTTTACTTTTCCTCCCTAGGGAGGAAAAGTACAACTTTGCTCCCTACAATCAGGTCCGGAAAAGTATATTTTCGGTAGAGGTAGGTGGAAAAAGCATTTTCGGCCTCTATGCTGGTCGGTTTTAAGGTCATAAAATAGACATAGACGATGGACAATGATCGCCTTTCACTCCTTCGGTCTCATAAACTGCCATTTCCTTTTCCAAACTCTTTTCGTAATCTTTTTGAGAACCAGTTTTTTTTTGGTTATAGAAACGTATTTTTTATGGGAAATAAGCCACAATTTTACTAAAAAATGAATTTATTAACGTTTCGAAGCCCAAATCGGTATTTTGTATTTTGTATTTTGACAACGAAACCCGATTTGGGCTTCGAAACGTTAATAAATTCATTTTTTAGTAAAATTGTGGCTTATTTCCCATAAAAAATACGTAATTATAAAAATGTCACAAGGAAATAGCTTCAGAACAACATTGGTTATAGAAGTTTTCCCTTTCTCGTTTCAATTCAATCTCAAGTTCTTGTTCCAAAGTAAAATTCACGGGCTCTGGATTAGTTGGTCCATCTTCTTCCATTGTGTTCTCTTGCACTGGTTTCACAATCACTTGTTTATTTATACGACTCAAAAATTCTTTCACCTCTTGTCGCATTGCATTCTTTTTCAGCATGGGGAAATAACCAGGATTGTTTAGTCCTTCGTCATACTTTTTTGGATTTTGTAAGTACATTAATGTACCTGTAACTTCAGAGAGGTGCCGTTCCGCAATTCTGTTGCGTAGTGCTTCCGATAGATCGGCACTAAGGCTAGAGTCCTGGCTATTTAGTTTGTCTAGGACAAATTTCATGGTTGTGTCGGCTGTTATCATAATGGACTCTCTTCTGCAGAGCGTCTACAGCCAGTTTCACCGGTTAAAGAGTGGCGATCAACTCATTGATTATTGAGCAAAGAATTTTATCGTAAAATCAATGTCTATCAACGCTATATCGATGCAAACTTTTAGGCTGTAGAAACTTTCCAGCATACTGAGCTACTGCTAGCACGATAGAACGGCAAGTTGTCGACTCACGGCTTTGAATAAAGAGGCTAATGAAGACATTAATTAACTTATTTCGAATATTAAAGAAAAATGTGGAATTAGAAATTCAGGACATGGAAGAACAAAGTGGTTTTCGCGCCGGTAGATCGTGCGCAGATAACATATTCGTGATGCAACAAATAATAGAGAAAAGAAGAGCAAGGAATCTGTCTACTCACCTAACATTTATTGATCTGGAAAAGCCTACGACACGGTACCTTTAAAGAAACTCTTTGCAATTTTGCCCACGATAGGCATAAGCGAAGCATATGTGCGAGCAATTCAAAATATGTATCAAAATTCGAAAAGCTGTATTAAACAGGTAAAATCTATGTCGAAACCATTTCCTGTTACAAAAGGTTTAAGGTAAGGGTGCTGCTTATTGCCAACACTATTTAAAATATATATCCAGAAAGCTCTGGAGCAATGGAGGAAAACAGTTGCTAGGATGGGAATAATGGTTGAAGAAAACTACTTAACACCTTTTTTTTGCTGATGACCAAGTAATTCTTGCCAACGATGAACATGATATGGATTATATGCTAAGAAAATTACAGATCGAATATGAAAAATGGGGCCTATGTATGAACATGGAGAAAACGGAATATTTGAGAATAGGAGAGGAAACCGAAGATCCGGAATTGGAGTTAAGAACTATAAGGAAATGTAAGGAATATAGATAATTAGGAAGCATAATATCAGAAGAAGGAACAACAAAAAGAGACATACAGCATAGGATACAGCAAGGAAGGAAAGCAACTCGTATTTTAAATGGTCTACTATGGTCTAACAAGGTGAAGCTGAACATAAAGTTAACAATCTACAGAACAATAATTGTGGAACCTATTATAACTTATGGAGCAGAGTGGCAACTCACAGGAAAGGAAAGAAAAAATATAGAAGTAGCGGAAATGGATTACTTACGTAGAGCATGCAGAGTATCTAGATTAGAACACGTACCAAATGAGGAAATAAGACGACGGACAAAGAGGTTATATTCCACGGTTGACCATATAGAAACAAAGAAATTGCTATGGTATGGTCATGTTACGAGGATTTCAGGGGAAAGGTGGCCAAAAGAGCATTAAATTACACACCCATAAATAGAAGAAGAAGAGGAAGGCCTGCAGAAATATGGAAGAAAGGCATAGAATAGTCTATGGCAGATAGAGCTATTGACGAAAACGAATGGGTGGATAGAAAACGATGGCGAGCGAAATGTGGGATGCGGAGGAAACCGTAGGAACCCCACTGCTTATATATTATCTCGAATTTGACACGTTTGCGGTGCTGGATATCCAGCATGTAAAAAAAGCGCTGGATCTAGCTGGATTTCTGGATGCTGGATTCAGCAATTGCAATCTCTAATGCGAATCAACTTTTATCTCTATCCATAAAAATATGCAGCAATTAGTTTATTTTCTTCTCTCGATTTTTTATTTCTGTAGAACGATTAGCTAATTGAATTCTTCTTTTCATATTTACACTTTCATTTCTTCTGTTGACTAATATGTACACCCAAATATTTGAACTTTTCAAGAAATTTACAAAATTTGGGACACGTATTGAGGGGACAGCGAAATGAAATGCTAAGAATAATAATACAGGGAAAGATAAAAGGAGGAAGGAGTAAAGACAGAAGTAGAGTGTCATGGTTGAAAAATTTGAAGAGTTGGTTAAAATGCAGTTCAGTAGACCTCTTCAGAGCAGCGGTAAATAGAGTCAAGATAGTGATGAAGATATACAACCTCCAATTGAAACGAAAAGAAAATATTATTAGTTTTAATTTCTTTTTAATCATAATCTGTTCTTGTCGTCTTGCCACTTTTTATTTATTTAGTTCTTACTCAAATCTTATGATCTTATAATCCCAAGGTTATCTTGTAAAATTTAGATCTTATCGCTTTATATTCATAGAAGGATTATCAGCATCTAATATGATGCAAACGGCAATTCGCAAGCAAGGAATGTGTCGAAGAATTATCTCGATGTTACATAACTTTATGTGCTGTATTCGTTAAGTTTTTGTTGCATTTACCTCTAGGTTTGAATAAATATTCAAGGAGCTTTTCGTAATACCTACTCGTTTGGAATATATTGAACTGATGTCAATTAGTTGTCGAAAGCATAAGGCATTGGTAACATCATTATGTTTTACAAGGATTTGCTTTTACTTATACATTGCACTATAATCAAATAATGTATTATGAGCTTTGTATTTTGAGTCATTATATACATGATTGCTAGCTCCTAAAGGCACAGAGAAACGCGAAAGATAGATAATTATACCTCTGTAGTTTTCTGATTGTTTCTTATCACCATTTTTTAGTAATATAATTCGCATGCTTGTTCTGTATTACCCTGGCATTTTATTAAGTCTTATAATCTTGTCGAAACTGGAATAATGACGGAGATATGATTAGAGTCTACATTTATTCCACTCCCAAAAAAACCTAATACAGCATCATGTAAAGACTTTAGACTAATTAGTGTCATGAGTCACTCTCTCAAGCTACTTCTTAAGATAATTATTAATAGAATCAAGCAGAAATGTGAAGAGACAATATGGGAAAACAACAATTCGGTTTCAGACGATTGGGAAACGATGATGGGAAGTACATAAACAAGTTACGTCTGCTTAATAGATTGTGAGAAGGCGTTTGATAGGATTCATCATAATAGGCTGTTTGAATATCTAGAAATAATTTTAATAGAAGATTAAGATCTAATACTTTTACAACATCTATATTGGAATCATGGAAAGATCGCCAGAAGAAGAGGTCCGTGTGGAAGAAGAAGCCCAGGCCAAAGAAGAACATCTTGGCTGC
This sequence comes from Diabrotica virgifera virgifera, assembly GCF_917563875.1. NCBI lineage: Eukaryota > Metazoa > Arthropoda > Insecta > Coleoptera > Chrysomelidae > Diabrotica > Diabrotica virgifera. The sequence goes on along the minus strand of NC_065449.1, from coordinate 5,211,690 downwards.
GAAATTTCCGGAAGTGGTAGCAAGAGAAAACTTTGACGCAAAGTCCTAAATAATTCGCTTATATGGCCACTTCAAGGTAAAAATCTGGATATGAGAGATATTAGAATAATAAAACTGGGAGTAAGCCAGGGATGCATTGTTTAACCAGTAACATTTGCTTAATACAGCTTCTAAAGCTCGAGAAAATATCAATAACTTCTAATGTTGATTATGCTGCTGCTTCTAAGTCATTGACAAAGGCGAGTACGACCAAGCAAAGGCGGCAGGCTAAGATTCTGGCTGAGATGGTTAAGAAAAATATTCTTTGATAACTATTTACAAGTAGACTAATTACAAATTGTATTATTTGAAAACGATAAACACTGTAACTAATTATTTATTTCCAAAGTTGCAAAAGGCATTTTTTCTTTTAAATTTTACTTCCGATTTAAATCATGTTGTTTTAATTTGTCAGCGAAATAACCTTTTCCATATTTAGATAGCAGGAACTTACGAAGTACAAGATATAAAAGCGATTTACCACTAAGATACGAGGTCAGTCACTAATCATTAAGCAAATTAAGCATACTTATAAAAAGTAACCATTGCTGTGTATTCAACCTACTGTGTAAATTATTTCTACCAAAATGTACTACAAGGTCATTAAAACGTGATTGTAGGTACTCACTGCCAATATTATTTCTGAATATTCAAAAATCGTAAAGAAAGGTACTCAGGGGGCATATACACAACCATATTTAGAGGCCTGGATCCCGCGTACCAAAAAAAGTTACCAAAAAAAGTAGTAGCAAGCTAAAATTAACAGTGTATAGTCGGACAAACTTTGATATACGGGAACACTGGAACAAGGGAAGTTTTAATTGAGGAACAGGTTACAGGTTTGGAACGTCAGACTACGAAAACGTCCCATGTAGATTGTCGGACAGAACTTATATATAAGCAGTGGGGTTCCTACGGTCTCCTCCGCATCCCACATTTCACTCGCCATCGTTTTCTATCCACCCATTCGTTTTCTTCAATAGCTCTATCTGCCATAGACTATTCTATGCCTTTCTTCCATGTTTCTGTAGGCCTTCCTCTTCTTCTATTTATGGGAGTGTAATTTAATGCTCTTTTTGGCCATCTTTCCTCTGACATCCTCATAACATGACCATACCATAGCAATTTCTTTGTTTCTATATGGTCAACCATGGAATATACACTCTTTGTCCGTCGTCTTATTTCCTCATTTGGTACGTGTTCTAATCTAGATACCCTGCATGCTCTACGTAAGTAATCCATCTCCGTTACTTCTATATTTTTTCTTTCCTTTCCTGTGAGTTGCCAACACTCTGTTTCATAAGTTATAATACATAGGTTCCACAATTGTTCTGTAGATTGTTAATTTTGTGTCCAGATTCACCTTGTTAGACCATAGTAGACCATTTAAAATACGAGATGCTTTCCTTCCTTGCTGTATCCTATGCTGTATGTATCTTTTTGTAGTTCCTTCTTCTGATATTATGCTTCCTAAGTATCTATATTCCTTACATTTTCTTATACTTCTTAACTCTAGTTCCGGATCTTCGGCTTCCTCTCCTATTCTCAAATATTCCATTTTCTCCAAGTTCATATATAAGAAGTGCCCATTTTTCATATTCGATCTGTAACTATTTTAGCATATAATCCATATCATGTTCATCGTTGGCCAGAATTACTTGGTCATCACTGTCATCAGCAAAAAACAAAGTTGTTAAGCAGTTTTCTTCAATCATCCGGACAGAACTTAACAGAATAAATATATACCTTTTGTAAAAGATTTTTCAATAATTTTTTTAGAATAAATATTGTATAAAATATTTTACCAAACAATAATTGTACAAACTTTTGATTGCAATAGATATCCTTATATAAGACTTTCCAGTACTGATCCTGTTCTACTAAGTACTGTTTGCATTTATGTAAACCATCGACTTTCATTTAAACAATCTGTTGGATCGTAAAAACCAGTTATCTACTGAATTCTTACAGAACAGAAAAGTTTATTTTAGCATTTCGAAAAGCAAATGGAGCGTGAATTCTAGTACAAGCTAATAACAGCTAATAGCGAAAGAACACATTGACGTACTTCAAAATATTTCATAAGTTATTCATCGGGGATAGTTGAAAAAAAAATCGTAACACTAGCTAACAGTATCTGAGGGAAGATATTTTTTGCTATACAAAAAAGATTGTTTGCTGTACAACTTAAATTTTTTTGTTATTTTTACAGTGGCGGACCTAGACATCTAGGACATCTAGATATCTAGGATCTAGGCCTTGGGGGAACTTGCCTTGGGGAAGGGGGAACTTCCAATGAAACAGCAACCAAAAGACATAATAAGATAAGCGCAAACTATTTTTGGTTTGGTTAAGTTTCATGCTAACTAATATATTTTTATGTTTCAACAATATTTTTCTTTAATTTTTTGACCTCTTTGGGGGGAGGGGATTTCCCCAATCCTTCCCCATAGATCACCAGCTAATTTCACAGAATTGCTACTTTTGATTTTGAGGTTTGGGGTAATTTTTATGGTACATATGGAGTTTTCTTTTGCTATATACGCAGTATTGTGTGCTTTTTCGTATGGTCCTTTATCTCAAAACTTAATAATTAATTTTGGAACCCTTGTTAGGTTGGAATTAGTGTTGCCCAAAATCGGTCTTGGTCTTGCAGTCTTGATCTTTTTTTTAATAACATTAAATGTTTATTGTAATCTGTCTCATCACAAGCAATAAGCAATATGCATAATTATTGTAAAATAACATAGAGGGAAGCCGCCCAGTGGCGAGCCCGCTGTAAGACATATAACCCTATAATTTTAAAATACAACATAACAGTTACTTGGAACATAATATATCAAATTTAAAACCTAAAAGAATAAAAATTCGAGAAAAGTTTAAAAAATCACTGAAACTAAAACTTGATTATTTCACCGCACTATGACACTGCACTCTGTTTCTCCAGATGTACTAAAGGTTCAAAGGGCCAGGTCTTTTAACCTTCTTTCATCTTGTTCATCTTCTGTCTTAATCTTGTTCTTGCGTTTTCGCAAGACCAAGATCAAGACCGCCTAATTTTAGCAAGACCAAGACCAAGACTGACCGTGTAAGATTTGAATAAGAACAAGACTAAGCCTGCGAGACTCTTGCGTCTTGCAGTTAGGACTTCAGTTAGTCGTTTTAGGGGGTATAATAGTTCGGGTTAGAGACTCTATGAAACGTAAAAAAATGTGTAACAAAAATTTGGAAAATTGGACTTATCCGCATTACGAACAATACCATGAACATATATAACGAATCAAAATATCCATTAGTAGAAAACTTGACACATTTGACCCGTACTCAGAGGACAATAACTAAAAAAGTAGTCAGCTACTTGGATCTTTGAGTGTCTCGAGAAAATCCTTATTACCCTGGACTATAAGTGTCTTGTTACTTTGCAAAGTCGACGTCATTGTCTTTGCAAAGAGACGCTAATTGTATCCGAACGTCTGCGGTCCCTCCTGTGAGTACCGATCCCACAAGGTCAACTATAAAGAGTTAAATTATCAAAAAATATCAGAAAAAAGTTATGACAAATGGTCTATAATTAATTGCTTAAAAATTTGCTTATGAAATTTTATCTAGATTCCGTGCACAGAGAAGTAATCTATTTTTTTATCAGTATCCTTTCTAATGTAATATGTATAAATAATTTAATTAATTCAACATTCAGGTAGTACTGACTGCATGAGTCAACAATAATACCGTTATAGTTGTAGAATGACGATATTCAATAATCAGTTACATAATACATAATACTCTAGAGTATAAGAATTCTTAAGTTGACATTAGTTGAGTTAGGAATTCTTAAGCTGAACTGCGCTTAAATAAAATAGAAACAATATTTCCATAATCTATATCTATGGGATTATAACAAAATATTTAACTCAAACGTGCCATAAGAAATCAGTTCCAGAACTACATTAAAGGAATCGTAATGTTTAAATTATTTTTCTTTATGCCATCTAAAAGGTTGTGCTTTTTATAATATTTTCATTGTATAAATATTATTGATGTTCTGAAGCTATTTCCTTGTGGCATTTTTATGATTAACTATTTAGTGGGAAATAAGCCACAATTAAATATAAATTAAACATATTAAAGTCAGAATTTGGTATTAGTTTTTTGAAAGTAAATTAAATGTAAGACCAAATACTTACGATGTCGGGATAGTATCACGAGGTTTTTTCCTGGTTTTCCCTCGTGATTTACTATGGAATCTCTAACGCGAGAATTTTACTGTCATCGTTGCATTTGTTTGTCTTCTTAAAGACAAATCACATGCTATGATTTTTTTGTGACGGATATTCTTGAGTTAGGATTGATTTCATGTAATCGAATGAACTATCTTTTAGTAAAGTCGTCCCAGGAACGTAACTCATAAATATTGGCGATATCATTTTAAAGTCTTCTACTTTAAAATGTATAATATACGTCTGAATTTCCAATATAAATGAGTCAGATTAAATAAATTATTAGAAGAATGTCTTTACTTAGCAACATCATTTTTGTTTATTTTAATAGTATTTTGTATTTTGACAACGAAACCCGATTTGGGCTTCGAAACGTTAATAAAATTATTTTTTCAATTTAATTGTGGCTTATTTCCCATTAAATAGTTAATCATAAAAATTATTATTGCAGATTTTCCATACATAATTGCTCGCATGACGCCTTACAGGCACCAAGGTTTAGTATTATGACATTTCAATGTTTTATACAATAAAAAATATCTAATGATTGTAAAATTCAGTACAGATATTTTTTGCGTATTCAGAGTAGGCATTTTTTCTGCAGTTTGAAAATATTCGTTTGGAATGCCGATTTTTTTATTTTGGACATATGCAGCATCTTTTTCTTTGACCTGTATTCGGCAGTTCATCTACTTCCGGCTTTATTTAACCGATCAGATATTAGTCTTCTAATTTTTCTTGAGAGTTTCAGGTCTTCCAAACGATCTTTTTGATGCTCTTTTACTAGTCCCTTTCCCAGTGCTTTAAAAAAAGAATGTGTGTGTACTTTGTACGCACGTAAGAAGTTATACTTCTATTATTATGATTTCAACGAAATTAATATACTTAACAGGTTATTTGTATTTTATTTAAATATTAAACTAACTTTCTTTACCTACCACTTTTAAAATAAAATTATTAAAACGATACCAAAAATATATAAAAAAAGAATATGAATCGTCCGGGATTTGAAACTGGGACCTCTTGATCTCCGGTCACACGCTCTACCACTGAGCTATGTTGCCTTTGCTTTGACAGGTTACAAGATTTCTCATACATACGGACAAATTTAATAGACCAAGTGAAGTATACAAAAATACTTTAAATATACTTACTATTATTATAAAATATCTTATTCCCGAGGAAGACAAATCCAAAGAGACAAAAATTATAATAAATAATACATTTCCTAAAAATAGTAATATATCCTTTTATATGATATAACATGACTTATTTGCGCTGACAGCGCTGATACATACATATCTTGAAAGATTAGCAACGAAATACATACTGTCTGTGTGCGCATGCGCCCGGCATTATAAAATTTTACTCTCGATCGTAAAGAAGTATAACTTCAAAAATTCTTCTCTTAATTCAGGGACTTTCATTATTATGGTGATGAACGATGAACCCATTTAGAGCGCAAATGTTGATCAAATGGAAAAATTTAACCAATGGCCACGTTTTTGTTCTTCTCTAAACATTACATTTAACTCACAACTTATCCGTTGTATCCACTTTTCCTTTTGAATCATTATAAAATGTAATTATTTCAGGTTTTTTCTTGCCCGTTGTATTATCAATTGCAGAATCCTGGTGCATTGTTGATAATAGAAGAACAGTTTTAGATCTCTTAGGTGCATAAGATAACAATGTGGTTGTTTTACGAATCCAGATTTTGTGCTTTTTATTTCTCTAGTCTTCTTTGGTAAAATGGTAAACATGAAGCAGGAATCTATAACAATTTTAACAATTTTTCTAAAAGTAATTTGGTTTAGCGGCATCTGTGTGTGACAATATATTACTCTTAGTATAAATTATGTATGCTTTTTCTCATGAGGATCTTTAAGTGCGTCACAGTTTTTCGATTTCTTTCTAACGCATTAAATTGCATGTGACAGAAAAACGCACGTCGGTGATTACATTTCGTCGGTGATATTTATAACATTTATTCTAGTTGTCAATAGATGGCGCTATAATAGAAAAAGAATTATTTACGTATTATATAATATATCTACGAATATAATCTATTCAATTTATAAGACTATACAAATCAAAGAAAATACCATTTTATAAATGCAAATAAACAAAATTGATTTGACTTTATGCCAAATTGCAAATAAAATGTGACAACTGTCAGATTTAACTAAAATGTCATGTCACTAAAATGTATATTATCACGGACTTACCTTTTTTTCTATCATTTGTAACGCACTGAAAAATGCTCATGAAAAGAAGCATATTTCAAACTGCTAGATAGTTTTACAATAATTAATATTTTATTTGCACTCTAACACTGTAAGCTATATTATTTTGTTACAACATAGAGATAATATAGATCTTTTTATAATTGTTATACATAACCTTTTTTTCTCAAATGCTCTATAATTAATAGAAGTTTTCTTCAGAAGGCTTCTTAAAAAAGATTTATAAGAGCATAGATAAAAACAATGACAATATACACATTTCTTGTGACCATGATCTGGTTAGTTACTATAATAATGAATAGTAGTATTTTTTAAACCTTTACCCATAATTATCGAAACAAAAACATTTGCCGATGCAAATTTAGAATCATCGTGATGATATTAAAAAGCAAATTGGAAATAAAAGGTAGTTAGTTCTCTTTTGTTTTACAAGGTTCTTTTGATGATACTCTTAAGTACAGTTAATTGAGATGACATCAACAATAGTATCATCTTTAATTATCGTAAAACTAGAGGAATGTCCTTAGATCTTTGCTGATGGTTTGTTTAAAATACATTTATTGAAAATGCGTAAGGGGGTAGGCGCAAAAGCTTGATCCAGTGCTATTTAAATGCATTCATTTTTTCGAATCGTTAGAAAACTAATTAATATTTTTGAAAAATTTGAAAAATCACACTAAACTTTTTATTTTTTTTCAAAATACTTATTACTTTTCTCAGCATTCGAAAAAAATGAATGCATTTAAATAGCATTGGACCAAGATTTTGCGCCTATCCCCTTAATAAAACCATGTTTTTGAACAACTGTTTAATAACTCGATTCTTTTGCGAACGATGTTGCACAAGACTTTTCTATTGTCTTCCATTTTGAACCTAAACCCAATTAGCCTAATAAAATAAAACAAAGTCAAAATGTAAATTCGTACAGGTTAAAACAAATTTTATATCAAAGTTTAGGTGGGTACAAAAGATATTTTCAAGAAAGTATCTAAATTATACAAGGGGATCATTGTTTAAATAATTAAAAAGGGGTCATTTCTTGCAAAAAAAATACTTTTTTAACTGCTGAGGTAATTCACTTATCAATGAAGGATTTATGGGATTTTTTTCTACAAAGCTGAAGGGTAAATCTTTCACATAAGACTTACTAAATTAAATTTGACCCCCTATTTATTTAAATAATTGTATATAAAACTTAAAAAACAAATTCGCAAATAATTATTTTTAGCGTTTTAAATAAGCACTATAAAATATCTTATTTTACAGACTAAGTTGCGCTATGTTACCAGTATTAAGAAAAAAAATTGGTCAAAAAATATTTAATATTTTTTGAGATACTGAAGTTGTTTACTAAATGTTACTATATTTTCAATTGCAAAAACGCGGTTGTTGCCAAAGAAGTATTCACCTGCTTAAGATCTCATTATTTTTATTTTTATGTATATTTTCGATGATTGTATGGATAAATTCAAATTTCAATTAAACTCCCCCCTAAAATGGCATTTGAAAATCCTACAAATTTGTTTATAATTTGTTTTTTTAATAACGTCGCGGGGATTAAGTATTTTAAAATACCGTTTCGATAATTGGGTTTCTGGGAATTTTTTACTAATTAACACAATTTTTTGTCGTTTTTTCTTCCTCTTTTTTCCATGGAGTTATATTACTACGGGCCCTTTTAGGGTTAAATTTTATTAAGAATGTCGAGTCTATGAGATCTAGATTGTAGACCTAAAAATATTAAGATTTAACTAAAATCTCTTAAATAAAATGTGGCTACTTACTGAGTTACGGGGTGTTTTATTTAAAAATTTAAAAATTATTGTTACCAAGTACTTTAAAACTATTTAACGTATCCTTATCATACTTGGCAGAAAGTGTGGCTATTATACACCCTACTAAATTGTGATTAATAAACGTTTCTAGCTAGTGCCAGAGGCGTACGACAGGGGATAGTGAATGATTGACCCTTCCCAAATTCTACGCCACTGAGTGAATTAATATTTTAACGAAATTTTTCGATTCTTCAATACTTTGTATGTAAATAATTTTATTGGTATCGATAAAGTCATCAGTTTGAGAGATATTGGAAGTTTAAAATGAATGAATGAATGAATCAAAATAACTATGCCGTTTCATTTTTAACGTCCAATATCTCGAAAACTAATGACTTAATCGTTACCAGTAAAGAGTATATTATTTACATATAAAGTATTGGAGAATCGAAAAATTTCGCTAAAATAGTAATTCCCTCAGTGGCGTAGAATTTGGAAAGGGTCAACCATTAACTATCCCCTGTCGTACGCCTCTGGTAGTAGCTAGAAACTTTTATTTGTCACAATTTAGTAGACTGTATAGTACCCACACTTTCTGACAAGTATGATAAGGATGCGTCAAATAGTTTGAAAGTACTTGGTAAAAATAATTTTTAATTTTTAAATAAAACACCTTGTAACTCAGTAACCAGCCACATTTTATTTAAGTGATTTTAGACCAATCTTAATATTTTTAGGTCTAGAATCTATAACTTAGAGATTCGACATTCTTAATGAAACTTAACCCTAAAAGGTCCCGTAGTAATATAACTCCAAGAAAAAAAAAAGAAGAGGAAAAAGAGACAAAAAAATTTGTTAATTAGTGAAAAATTCCCAGAAACCCAATTAATGAAACGGTATTTCAAAATATTTAATCCCCGCGACGTTATTAAAAAAACAAATTATAAACAAATTTGAATAATATTCAAATGTCATTTTAGGGGGAAGTTTAATTGAAATTTGAATTTATCAATACATTTATCGAAAATATACATAAAAATAAAACTAATAAGATTTAATACAGGTGAATATTTCTTTGGCGACAACCGCGTTTTTGCAATTGAAAATAGAGTAACATTTAATAAACAAATTCAATATCTCAAAAAATATTAAATATTTTTGGACCAATTTTTTTTTGATTAATACTGATAGCATAGATCAACTTTTCCTGTAAAATAAGATATTTTATAGTGCTTATTTAAAACGCTAAAAATAATTTTTTGCAAATTTGTTTTTAAAGATTCATGTATAATTATTAAAATAAATAGGGGGTCAAATATAATTTAGTAAGTTATATGTGAAAGATTTACCCCTCAAGTTTGCAGAAAATAATCCTATAGACATTCTTTAGTAACTGAATGACCTCAGCAGTTGAAAAGTAATTTTTGTGCAAAAATGACCCCTTTTTAATTATTTAAAGAATGATCCGCTTGTGTGATTTGGATACTTTCTTGAAAATATCTTTTGTACCCACCTAAACTTTGATTTAAAATTTGTTTCAACCTGTACGAATTTACATTTTGTTTTACATGTAGTGAAATTTTATTTTACTAGACTAAATCTATTTGAAAATTTTACAGAGACTTACCCTAAAATTTTCGAATGTGGTTTTGTCTTTAATTTAATTAATTACATAATTAATAAAAATTTTATTTAAAATAATAAAATTTTATTTTTATTGCCTCTACAGAAACATTATCTTTCTTTTCACGCATTCTCATATAACTTATTTTTTCCAAAAACAATGTTCAATAAATAGCGGTCCCTTGGACCGGCGCGACTATGTAGTGGTCGACGTGATGTCGTGTATTGTCCGTCTCCAAAGATCTCTGTCTCTGGTCATTTCTTTTAACTCATGCATATGTCTTTTGCATATTCCTGTAATTTGATCGATCCATCTTGTTGGGGATCTTCCTCGTGATCTTCGGCCTTCCACATTTCCTTGTATAATGAGTCTTTCCATGTTTTCTGTGTTTGCTCTCATAACATGTCCAAAGTATTTTAATTGTTTAAGATAGACTTTACTGGAGAGTCGTTGGCTAACTTTTAGCTCTCTTAAAATTGAATTATTTGTTCTATGGTCCGTCCAAGGAATTCGTAGTATTCGTCTCCAACAGAACATTTCAGTGGCGTCTATCTTTCTTCTTTCCAAATTTATCAGGGTCCAAGATTCACATCCGTAGGTCAGTATTGGTAATATTAAGCAGTTGATCAACCATATCTTTAACGCTCTTGAAATTTGACGGTCCTTCCATATTGTGGTCATTTTTGCTGTGGCGACTTTTGCTAGATCACATCTACGTTTTATTTCTTCCTGTAGTGACCCTGTGTTTGTGATTAATGACCCCAGATATAAGTATGAGCTCACAACCTCAAACCTATCAATTGTGGGTATGTCTGGATGATTATGTAGTCTATCCACTATCATGATCTTTGTCTTTGATATGTTTAATTGCAGACCAAATATTTGAATTTCATTTTAAACCAGTCGTATAAGATCAATCAGCTCTGCTTGACTATTTGCAAGAATAAGAATTTGCGGCTGTGTCATCTGCGAAACGTAGGTTGTTTATTTTATGACCATTTATTGAGATGCCTTTTTCCCATCCTTCAGGTGCTCTTCTCATAATATGCTCTATGATATATATATACTATGCATCCATAGTATCTATATATTGAATAATTGTGGAGATAGTATACATCCCTGTCTGACACACCGTTCTGGATGAAATTCGTTTGAAAGTGTGTCAAGCACTTTAACTGATCCAGTAATGTGTTCGTATAGTTCGATAGCGCTAAGATTCCACTGAAAGTGAATATAAATAATTCAAAATATATGGAAATTGCAAGGAAAAAAGAAAGAAACAGCAAGGGACACTTTTAGTTAGAGGTGAAGGATGGATCAGAGGTAGAATTTGAGAGGGTGGAAAAATATAATGTATTTGGCTACACTTATCGATCACCCATGCAAGGAAGAAACAGAAATGCAGTTAAAACTGACCAAGCGTAATAGATGCGTTGGGTTATGGTTATGAACAAAATAATTAAGGCTAAAGAAATATCGCGTAATACAAAAATAAAAGTATACAAAACGATAAGTAGACCCCCAATGCTATATTGGGCCGAGGCATGGACTATGAATAAAACTATACGGAATAGATTTAAAGCCTAGAAAAAAAATGTGTGCGTATTTTGTATGCACGTAAGAAGTTATACTTCTATTATATGATTTCAACGAAATTAATATAATTTAAACAGTTTATTTATATCTTATTTAAATATTAAACTAATTTTAAAACTTACTACTTTTCAAAAATTTTTATTAAAACAGTACCAAAAATTAAAAAAATAAAAGAATAAAACACACACAAACACATTGAAAAATGCCACAAATGATTTCTGAACAAAAATTGTCGGAAAAAATTTTAACTAAATACGTATTTTCTGAAAAAATATTATATAATAAATATACTTACAATCATAAAATGTATAAAAAAAAAACAATAAAATAAAAAAATTAAATAAAAATTCCATTTTTATTCAGTTGCAATACGAAGGCAAAACAATCTTATTTTTCACTTACAATACGGAGCGCAGTCCAGCATTCTGAATCGACGATTTTCGACTCTTGTTGGAGTCTCATCGGAGAGAACGTAGGCCTGCTACTCCATACTCTAAGTGACCAACATCGAGAGTTTATCCCCCACACCGCAACTGACGCGAATGGACTAAGTGACTAGTGTCATCTGACAATTGAAAGATGAAGTAGTTTTTAATCCTAATAGCAATATTAATAATATTTTAAAATATTAAAATATTACTAAAAGATTTTTAAATTGAAAACTTATTGGTCCATTTCCTTGGTAACACCTCCATGGCTTTTAAAATTTGCAAGCCAGATGGATGCTGAAGCGAAGAAGACAAGAGGGCAAGGGCGGATCCAGAGAGGGGGCCAAGGGGGCCATGGCCCCCTCCGAGAATTTAAAAAAATATAAATTTAACAATTTGCAGTTCAAATGTTTTTAATTTTAAACACATATAATATGTACAAAACAGGGGATAAATATGTTTTCTGGACTAGAATTGAACAAAAGCAGTAATGGAAGCTTCAGGAATGATATAGGATGTTTTATAAATCAAAATGTGGATAATTTTACAAAGTGCTTATTGTTAGAACGACCTAGGCAGCCATCAAAATCGTATCAGTTTCCATATTCTATACACACAAAGAATAAAAAAAGAAATGAAGCGTTACTTGGATCACCGGAACTTAGAACAAAGGAGTTGGTTGGTGTTTTCGCACAGTCAAAAGGGATTGTTTTACAAGTATTGCGTTTTATTTTTCTAATGAAAAATATGGTCAAAATAAAGGGATGACAGCCCAAAGCTTGTCACAAAACGTTTAATATCTTTCGCCAAACTCGTGGGCAAAGAGGAGCCATGCAAACCCATGAAAAAACATCATACCGCATGTGCGTCGAGGTTGAGGTGGATTTTCTACAAAGTTATCGCAACCCACAAAAATCAGTCATTAACCAGATAGACTCTCAAATGTCTAAACAGATGCAAGAAAATAAAGAAAGATTACGACCAATAATAGAGTCTATGGTGTTCTTAGGTCGACAAAATATTCGTCTAAGAGGCCATCGTGATGATGGCGTTCTGCTTTTGGACGAAGATGCTGTACCGAGCAATGAGGAGTCCAGAGGCAATTGTCAAGGTTTAAAATCACATCAGAAGATAAGACTCTTAAACGATACCTATCTGCAGCAACATAAATATTAGTCAACACCAGTCAAAATAAATTGATAACATGTTGTGGTGAAGAAATAATTGAACAAATAATGAATCCGGTTCAAAGTGCAAATTATTACCCTGTCATATTTTACGAAACGACCGACATATCCCACCTAGAACAGCTGTCTCTAAATTTGAAATACATACACAATAACAACATTCGTGAAAACTTTGTCAAGTTCATTGACGCTAATGAGAACATAAAACCAATTAGTGAATATCAAGAAAGAGGGGAAGAACAATGCCTGACAGGATAAGCATTGGGGAAAATAGTATTAAACTTGTTGAAAGAACTGCACTTGGATCCGAAGAAATTGGTACTGACTTTAATAATACTTTAATAACGATAACTTCTGAATGTCTTTATGGAACTCAAAAGTGTGTGAAAAGTGCCATAAAACTCACCATTGTAACCCTAAATTTTAAAAATTACCCCCTGGCCCCGGTACACCACCCCAAAAACAGTTCATGGCCCCTCCCGAAAATCGGTCCTGGATCCGCCCTTGCAAGAGGGAATTCAAAAACTTACAATTCACGACCCCGTCTGTTCAGCTGGTAAATTCCAACAGAAAATGGACCTAGTTACTCAAAGAAGTAACGACCAATATAAAAATAAAATAAAAATCAATTTAAAAACCTTTTAGTAATATTTTAATATTTTTAAATATTATTAATATTGCTATTCGGATTGAAAACTACTTCATCTTTCAATTGTCAGATGACACTAGTCACTTAGTCCATTCGCGTCAGTTGCCGTGTGGGGGATAACCTCTCGGTGTTGGTCACTTAGAGTATGGAGTAACAGGCCTACGTTCTCTCCGATGAGACTCCAACAAGAGTCGAAAATCGTCGATTCAGAGTGCTGGACTGCGCTCCGTATTGTAAGTGAAAAATAAGATTGTTTGCCTTCGCATTGCAACTGAATAAAAATGGAATTTTTATTTTATTTTTATTTTGGTCGTTACTTCTTTGAGTAACTAAGTCCATTTTCTGTTGGAATTTACCAGCTGAACAGACGGGGTCGTGAATTGTAAGTTTTTGAATTCCCTCTTGTCTTCTTCGCTTCAGCATCCATCTGGCTTGCAAATTTTAGAAGCCATGGAGGTGTTACCAACGAAATGGACCAATAAGTTTTCAATTTAAAAATCTTTTAGTAATCTTTTAATATTTTTAAATATTATTAAAATTGCTATTAGGATTGAAGACTACTTCATTTTCCAAAAAAAATAAAAGTTTCTATTGGGCTAAGCAGAATCATTCTGCTTCCATCTTGCAAAAATGTAGAATCTTACCAGGCACTCAAATTTATCTGTTTTGTCCTTTGTTAAGTGTGTATTTATATGTTAATTTAAGTTGCCACCAAACTATCCTATTAGATGACATTCAATGATATTACCTTCTTTTTATTGACGAAATGCCCCTGAAGATGCTCTACATAGCGAAAGTATACTTTGGCAAGATTAAATAAACTCAGTGCTCGATATCTGCCTTTTATTTCAGTAAATATTTAAAAAGTCACTACAATTATTATAAACTTGCTTTTTTCTCTGTCATCACAACAATAAAAACTAATATACACAACATTTGTTGATCCATAATCTCCAACAATTATTGACAGATGATTTTAACACCCAATAAGATCCCGTATAACGTTTGCGCGACCAAATATACTGTCATAATAGTAGTGTTCGCGCAGTACAAATCGAGCATACCCAGAGTAAGTTCGGGATTAGTTTCCAATGCGCAGGCGTCAACGTAAACTTATCCTGGACATGCTCAGGATTTTTCGCTCCGCGAACAATTTTCGGATTCGCAATGTAATGACGGGTTGCATACATTAAGGTTAGAGAAGGAAGACTTTTGTTGTCTCTTTTTTATTTCGAAATAAATGTCAAAAAAAAATGCAAATGCAACAAATTTGTATGTCAACAAAGAGAAAGAGAAAAGAGAATAAAGGCAACAGACAAACGATTAACTACTTTCTATTCAATAATTCAATGCCTTTCTTAGAAGGTAGAAATTTGATTAGAGTCTTTCTTTATTATTTCCACAATATAATGTGGTTATTTCCACTCTGCAGCTTACATTCTTGTAGAGAGTAAAAGATTGTTGATATTTAGATATAAAAATTACCCTTTAACTTCATGGGGGTTGAACATTATCTGAAGGAAGGAATAATTTAGTAAAACAATCATTTCCAATTTTGATATCTATGTATTGAATTTAATGGGTTGTGGCATTGTGTTGTGGTTTATTACACCACAAAAATAATGAAATATAACAAGACACAAGAAATAGTTTCAGAATAAGTTTGATGTATTGTTTATGTTTCATTATATTCAATAAGAGACTAATTTAACTCATAAATTAAACTGAAAAATAAACCACAAGAATATGTAGATACTTATAAGCTCATTTAGATAGAAGAAATTAAGTAAAAACAGAGTACAATTTATTGTAATACATACTACCGTAATAGATAATTATCGAATATCGAATGAAAATAATACTAGAAAAGGTACCTACTTATTTATAAACATACGAAATGGAAAACATTGACAAAAACAACTAAAAAAGCTTTAATATAAAAAATATTAAAATTTGTTTGAAGAATATTTAAATGACACAACACTTCCAAAACTTTAAAAACCAGAATCTACATCTACAAGCTATTTAACAAAACAATATTTTAGGTTAAGAATTGGAAGGAGTAAGAACAGAATGTCAAGAAATTCTTCCCAAATATTTTGTGCGCCTGTGCGAACTTAAAATCCGAAACAAAATCCTCGAACGTCGAGAGGGTATTCCGGACACGTTCAGGATCTTTTTTCTGTACTGCGCGAACACCGAATTAAAAATCCGGAGGGTGTTCAGAGGGAAACATTTGGACTCCGCGAACACCCAATTTTGTAATGCGCAGGCGTTCTCCCTCTGGGTATACCCAGGACGTAGTGCGCGATCAAAGCTTATATAACGATAATTGACTAATATACTGTCGGTGTGCGCATGCGCCAGGGAATGTAAAAATTCACCCTCGTGCCTAAAGAAGTATAACTTCAAAAAGATTCTTCGCAGAATATTTGGCAGAAAAGTAGTTGGGGGAGAATGGAGAAGACAAACGAACGAAGAAGTGTACCAACGAGGAAGTGTTCTAACGCGCCGATATCAAAAATAGTGAAATAATGAGAAAACGCAGACTAGAATGGCTCAGTCATTTAGAAAGAATACAGGAGGGCAGATACGTCAAGAATATTGGTTGGAGAGTACCTGAGGGCATCAAAAGAGAGAAAGACCAAGAATTAAATGAAAAGATGCAGTAATGGAGGAAGTCAGTGAGTTGCGAATCAGAGATTGGAAGCTGACAGCTAAGAACAGAAAACGATGAAAATTATCCATCTAGGAATAAGCCTAAAAGGCCTGTTAACGCTATACATACATTAATCCTAAAAGCCCAAGTTTTTGGTCGCTAATAAAAAAGTAGTATCATAATTTTTCCAATCACAATCTTCAATAAATACCGGTCTGTTAGACCCGCGCAACTACGTATCTCCTGAAAATCTACGCGACTACTAGAAGGTTAAGCGATTAACACAATGCGAAACAATGGAATATGAATAATTTCTTTATCGCTGAGTAATGCAATAATTTATTGTTGTTTATTTACTACTACCGTTTGCGATAGGTTATTGTTTTACAGTGGTTCAAAAACATTTCGTGACTTAGGCAACTGTGAGCAGTTAAAGAATTAAGACCTTTCAATAAGGAAGACTTCAGAAGAGAGTCGAGAGTCACGGTCGTTTGATTTATTAATTTATAAATACAATTTATTACTTTTTGGATAAACCTTTAACATTTATTTTGTGAATAAAAGTATTACATAACAACTTCAACCAAAAATAACAGTACCTGTTGTGACTATCTCTTGTCCTCAACATAAGACGAGGACCAAACTGTTAATTGATTATGAAAGACTGATTAATACATATTCGCATAAGAAGGTATAAATCGATGTTGGAAGTAATATTAGATTGATAGTTTAAAAACACTTTTATAATTCTAAGGTAATAGTCTGGGCTGATTATCGGAGAATAGGCCATTTTTGGGAAAAGTTATTTACCAGCAATTTTATTGCTGGAATCGAACCTTATGATTGTATATATTAATAATATAGGTATGCAAAGTCCGAAGATAGTGCGCTACTTTTTTATAAATAAAATGGCGCCCGAAAATCGTGTTTTTTTCAATTTTTGCTCTATATCTCTAAAGATTTTAACTTTACACCAAAAACACTAAAAATTCACCGCAATTAAAATTCTGCATAGAGACGTGTTTTTTCCGATTTACTTCGATGAAAACTTTCCCCGGAAAAAGCGGGTTTTTCCAACAAAATCTTTAACATTAAACTAAACTTTTAGATAAGTATTTGTTAATCAATAATTAAATAACTTAGTAATGTAAAAGCCCTTTCTGTATAGATTATAATTCCAGAAGCCGATGGAAATTGAATGAACAGTTTAGCAACAATTGAATTGTTAATTAAAAATTTACATTCGCTATAATAACGACAATTATTAAGATGTATAAGAATAACTATGATTTTTTCATAAAAAGGCACTATACCTATCTAATGTACTTTACAGAATTGAAATTGGACTATTTAAGCGGCCTCAGGAATATTTTAAAATAAAAAAGAATTTTTTGGCTTATAAACAAATAGAATATCTCGGGAAATATTAAACTAAATTAAATTGTGAAAACGGTATTCGAAAAACAGCGGCAGGATGCTTCTTTTAAAAGAAAAAACGTTTAATTATGATGAATAGTTCCTGAGATACAAGTTGACCGGAATTTACGGCAAAGATATAAACAATAGGATCATAATTTTCAAACCGTCACCTTTTAATTTTTGTCCTCTTTCTCCACACCAATTTTCATATCCTTAAAATACTCATAACATATATTATTATAATAAAAACTATCGATAATACGTGTGAAAATTGCCAAAAATAGCAAAATTCCAATCGTAAATTAGGTTGGAGAAAATGTAACCCTCAAAGTTCAAAATCTGTATATGTTAAAAAAATGCATTTTCTCGGCTTCCCATGGAGCAATTTCCTTCATTCTTTTTTTGTTCCCAAGTAACTCGCGTAGAGCCATCGAACTAACGCATTATTAAATGTCAGACTTGCTTTTGTTTTGTTATAATAAATTAATTTATTTTTTATAACACAAAATTTAAATTTGTTTAAATAAAAATTGTTTAAATAACTATACAGCTTTAAAATGAGAATATTTATGTTTTTAACTTTAAAAGGTACACTTGTAGTAAGTTTATCTAAAAAAAGCCTACAACTGGAAAAAATATGTAGTTTTCTGTTCTTATAAATAAATTAATCTGTTATAACAAAACAAAAGCAAGTTTGACATTTAATAATGCGTTAGTTCGATGGCTCTACTCGAGTTATTAGGGAACAAAAAAAAAAAAGGAAATTGCTCCATGGGAAGCCGAGAAAATGCATTTTTTAACGTATACCGATTTTGAACTTTGAGGGTTACATTTTCTCCAACCTAATTTTTGATTGGAATTTTGCTATTTTTGGCAATTTTCACACGTATTATCGATAGTTTTTATTATAATAATATATGTTATGAGCATTTTAAAGATATGAAAATTAGTGTGAATAAAGAGGACAAAAATAAAAAGGTGATGGTTTGAAAATTATGATCCTATTGTTTTTATCTTTGCCGTAAATTCCGGTCAACTTTCACCGGTTGTGTCTGAGGAACCACTCATCGTAATTAAATGTTTTTTCTTTTAGAAGAAGCGTCCTGCCGCTGTTTTTCGAGTACCGTTTTCACAATTTAATTTAGTTTAACAGTTACCGAGATATTCTATTTGTTTATAAGCCAAAAAATTGTTTATAATTTTAAAATATTCCTGAGGCCGCTTTAATAGTCCAATTTCAATTCTGTAAAGTACATTAGATAGGTATAGTGTCTTTTTATGAAACAATCATAGTTATTCTTATGTATCATAATTATTGTCGTTATTATGGAGAACGTAAATTTTTAATTAACAATTCAATTGTTGCTAAACTGTTCATTCAATTTCCATCGGCTTCTGGAATTATAATCTATACGAAAAGGGCTTTTACATTACCAAGTTATTTAATTATTGATTAACAATTACTTATCTAAAATTTTAGTTGAAAATTAAAGATTTTATTAGAAAAACCGCTTTTTCCGGGGAAAGTTTTCGTCGAAGTAAATCGAAAAAAACACGTCTCTATGCAGAATTCAATTGCGGTGAATTTTTATTTGGGTGTTTTTGGTGTAAAGTTAAAATCTTTGGAGTTATAGAGCAAAAATTGAAAAAAACACGATTTTCGGGCGCCATTTTGTTTATAAAAAAAGTAGCACACTATCTGCGGACTTTGCATACCTATATTATTAATACATACAATAATAAGATTCGATTCCAGCAATAAAATTGCTGGTAAATAACTTTTCCTTGTATTTTGCTAATTAGCCCAGAGTATAAGGATAATTGGACCCTTACAGAGACACTAGTGAAAAAATTTTAGGCCTTACGAAGAATATTGTGGATAAATTGGGTTAATCGAATAAGAATCAAAATAATTTTACACCGAATAAAAAAGAGCACAGAAGGAATAAAAACAATAAAAATTCCAAGGTTGCAATATTTCGGCTATGTAATAGCCTAATCTAAGTCGATCTGTACTCATCTACTTGCCGGATGAAACATTGCTTTTATTAAATTTCATACATAGGCAAATATTTCTAGCAGAGGTTGCCTAGCAAAATCGTCTCATAACTATCCGTAGGTGTTGAAATCAATATTTCAAGCACATTTTTTTTGAAAGTATGGTAGAATTATTTTATATTTAAATTAAATAAAAATATTGAAAAATAAGCCAACGGTGGCAAATTTTTGAAGACACCTCAAAATATAATGAATTTTGCGGTGCACATGAGAATTCATCATTAGCTTATGGTAAACAAAAAATTCAAAAATATTTTATTAGCTCATGAGTTTTTCAAGGTAACGTTGTCGAGTTATTTTTAGTTTTATCGACTTTTGACTTTTTGATATCACTCGGAAGTCAAAACAACGATATTTTTTTTGCAAAAAAAAAAAGGTGAAAATTAACATAGTTATTATTGTTAAACAAAAAAGTAAGCATAAAATAAAAAATATTTCGACAGCGTTACCTCAGGGAATGTCTAAGGAAAATATATACAAAATTCCAGGTGGGTCGGTCAAGTAGTTTTTGAGTTACAATGTCAGCCTTTGAAAAAAGCAGTTTTGAGGAAAAAGCGTTTAAAGTATTGTCGACTTTTATTTTCAATTTCATTTTTGTCTGTCAAATCGTTCAATGATGCACACCGAATTATCTTTTTGAATAGCGAAATAACTTACAAAAGAAAATGAGAACAGCTGTTGACCGTTGTTCACTACGTTCAAGCGTGCTGGCGCGAACCTGCTGCAAAGCGAGTCGAAGGTAGGGATATTCAACACTATCTCCCTACCTCCCTACCTCCCTACCTTCGACTCGCTTTACAACAAGTTCGCGCCAGCGCGCTTGAGCGTAGTGAGAAACGGTCAAAAGCTGTTCTCATTTTCGTTTGTAAATTACTCCGCGATTCAAGAACATATTCCGGTGTGCATCACTTTACGATTTGACAGACAAAAAAAATTGAAAATAAAAGCTGACAATAGTTTAAACGCGTTTTTCTCAATTTTTCAAAGGCTGTAGATATTGTAACTCAAATCTACTTGACCAACCCACCTGGAATTTTGTATATATTTTTTTAGACATTCTTCGAGGTAAGGCTGTCGAAATATTTTTTGTTTTAAGCTTATTTTTTCTTTAACAATAATAGATATGATGATTTTCACCTTTTTTTGGAAAAAAATTCGTTGTTTTGACTTCTGAGTGATATCAAAAAGTCAAAATTCGATAAAACTAAAAAAACTCGATAGCGTTACCACGAAAAACTCATAAGCTAATAAAATCTTTTTGAATTTTTTGTTTACCATGATCCAATGATGAGCTCTGATGTCCACCTCAAAATTCATTGTTTTTTGAGGTGTCTTTAAAAATTTGCCACCGTTGGCTTATTTTTCAATATTTTTCCTTGAATTTTTTCTTGAATAATCTATGAATTCTGCTGAATATGCCTATTTAATTTAAAAATAAAATAACTCTACCATACTTTCAAAAAAAAATGTGCTTTAAATATTGATTTCAACCCCTACGGCCCCCCTTAAGGATAGCTATGACACGATTTTTATAGGCAACCCATATGCTACAAATATTTGTCTAAGTATGAAATTTAATAAGAAAAAATGTTTCATCCGGCAAGCAGATGGAAGAAGAGCCTAGACCGAAGAAGAATATCGTGGTTCCGATGTCTCTGAAAGTGGTATCAAGAGGCATCCCCTAATCTGTTTCGAGTTGCCGCAAACAAAGTTAGTATTGCCTATAATATTATCTTCAACGTTCGATAATCGGACAGGGTACTAAAAGAACATCTTATCTATGTGAAAGAACAAGAAGATATATGTATAGCGTCGGCCTAATGTGTCCAAGATATTCAAATTTAGACTTTTGATGGCATCTGTTAGCATTATCCAAAAGGTATGTACGGCTCTGTTTTTAAAACGCTTTTCTTTACTTCAATAGTTTGCATTAAATCTTTAGATGTTAATTTGATTGCCTTTTCTTCAATGCAAATTAATGAAAATTTGCAGACATATGCATTCGCGGGAACAATACACGAATAGTCAATAAACAATTTTTTTGTTTATTAATTGTTTAAATAAAAAACGATTTTAACGGAAAATGCTTATTCTCTTGTTTTTTAGAATGAAGAAACTTGAAACTTTTACATATTGTAGCTAATTATATGAACTATACATAATTTCACTTTTTACGTTAATTGTTTACGTTATGCTTCATAAATAAACAATAAAGTTTCAAATTTTTTGCATATTCCGACTACTTTTCATGTTTGTGCATTATATGTTTTATACATATTTTAATAAACATGACGATATATTTTAATGTTTGAAAAGTGTAAGTCTAAAAAGTAAAAAATAAAAAAGATGAAAAAAATATTTTTAAGAAACGCTTTTCATTAGTTACGAGTGACTAAAATTAAACATATTATAAAAAAATCAACTAAAAAGCAAAAAATAAAAAAAAATTGAAAAAATCTAACACATTCGTTAAAGGAAAGTGTGGTGCGAAAATCGTTTATTCGATGAAGATGCGCCACGCTTATCTTTGACGAATGTGTTAGATTTTTTTATTTTTTTTTATTTTTTGTTTTTTAGTCGATTTTTTTATAATATGTTTAATTTTATTCAATCGTAACTAAAGAAATGCGTTTTTTAAAAATATTTTATTCATATTTTTTTATTTCTAATGTAGTTTACTAGATTTTGCGTAAAATTGTGAAAATTAAATCTGCAAAGTCCATTAATGTTGAAAACCATATGAAATCTGCGCAAGTCTTACAAGGCCGCTCTTGTTAGTAGCCAAACTGTTCAAACGTATCGGTGCTTTTCTGATGGTTATAAAATAAAAAGTATATTTATTGTAATCGGGTGAATACCTACAGAGTACAGGTTAAAATGACAAACATATTGTTCGATAATTAAACAGATTGATTACTTAAAACGTGAATGTAAATTGTTTAGGGACTTGTGAAATTTTTAAATTATATTTAGTTGTATACAAGTGGAGTTATGCATAGTTAGTTTTTTTGTGCGTCCTGTAAAATCAGGTAGGTACACTTCCCACGCACAAAATTCTTCCATTAATTTTTGATTAAGTTTGGCAATTTATAACTTTATTATTTGTTGTCCCATTTTCGTGTATTGACATCGTTTGTTATTATTCCGGTAGCAATATACATTTTTGCCTAGATGACATTATAAGGGGGGAATGGAAGCGTTGTATTTTCTCCTAACTTTAAAAAATTCTGTGGAAAAATTGAAGAGCTGATTTTGTTTCACAGACCTTTAGTATTGTCCCAAAGGCATTACCTACTAAGATTTTGATTTTTGAATTATCCTAATATCTCTTTGTAAATAAAAAAATATCTCTCAATTAAAACGATGCTTTGAAGGTTTATTTAAATAAAAATATCAAACGCAATAAAATTAACACCATAAAACAAAATTTACAACAAAACAAAACAGTTAAATAGCGAGTATGACTACCTCTCGCAGCAATGATTGTTCGGAATCTGTTTGGTATCGAATAAAGATGTGTTATCATTGCCTGGGGAATAGCCCGATATTCCTCCACGAGTGTCAACCTTAACTGTACCAAATTTTCTGGAGTCCTAGGAGGACGGCGAATAGCTATTTTCAATTTATTCCAAAAATTCTTGAGAGAATTGAGATCTGGGCTGCATGCGGGCCATCCCAATCTTATCAATTAAACCTCAATTTAAGATATTCATATTTATGAGTCAAGCAGTGTTTTTGTTTACAAAAAATTGTGCAGCTCTTATAAAAAAAGAGATATTCGGATAATTCAAAAAACAAAATCTTAGAGATGCCACCGGGAAATAAGAAAGGACTGTGAAACAAAATCAGCTTTTCAATTTTTCTACAGAATTTTGTAAAGTTAGGAGAAAAAATAACGCTTTTATTTACCCCCGGATAATGTCATCTAAGCAAAAATTTTTTATTACCAGGATAATAACAAACGATCTCACTACATGTACCTACAAACTGAAGCAAGAATCTTGAAAATCAGAATACAAATAAAAAAGTTATAAATTGTCAAACTTAATCAAAAATATTTAGTGGTGGAATTTTGTGCTGGGTAGTGTATTTAGGACTTACCTATGCATTATTCACATTAGGCCGACGATATCTTGCCAAATTGTCAAAAATATAATCAAAACCCGCAAACCCAATCCTGCTCTTGGTAATGTTGCCGCAAGCATATATCTTTCATAGTTAGTGTTGTTGACAATTTCCCTCCTTATAAGCCAAAACAGGCCAACACGACTAAAATTTTAAAACAATGAAACATTTAATAATGTTTGCGTAAGGTGTTTCGATTATGGATTTTTATGGGATATTTTAATACAAAAAAAAAATAAAGGTTGTATGTCGTTTCCAATAGCGATAGGAACAGAATATGGTACGTAATATTGATACTACATATTATATTTTTTTAAAGCATGGTAATTATAAATATTAGTATCTAATTTGCTCGTTACTAAAAGACCTATACGGTCAACTAGTACTTAAGGGCTTGGGCGCAAAATGTCGCCTGTCAAAATTTTCACTTTGTTTTAAATGTGTTAAAACTAATAATTATTTGCAAAAAATTTAAACGCAGAATGAAAGATTACGTTATTATCGGGGGCCAAAAGTCTGAAAACTTCTATGTTTATTTTAATAAGTTACAGGCGTGAAAAAATAGAGAACATTTGGTGTGACGTTTAATTACAAATATCTCGTGCGAAAGAACCTTTTTGGTTATTCTAAGGGATTTCCGGCCCTCGGTAATAACGCAATCTTTCATTCTGCGTTTAAATTTTTCAAAAATATTTATTAGTTTCCTCAGGATTCGAAAAAAAAAATGAATACATTTAAAACACATTGAACATTTTGACAGGCGACATTTTGTTCCTATGCCCTTAATTTAGGAAGTTTATGTACAAATAAATTATTATGTATAGATCAGTGTACCTATCAGTGATTTTACAACATTAATATTGTTAAACAAAACGAAAGCCAAAGAGGAGATTTAAAGACTTCTTAGGATACGCTGGAAAACAAATTGTAGTCCTAGCCTAAATCCGAGCTTTCTATACTTTGCAAAGCAAACGGACGATAAATGATATAAATGAATAGACGTGGGGAATCTTCAATTGACATTCCACAAGACGTCAATTTTATTTAAGCAAAAATCCAACGAATTTGTTTCCTAGTATGTACTCAATTTTGTGAGCAAACGAAGGTACAGAAATACAGTTTAAGATTTAGTTTTGATACAGAGCCCACTACCATTAACTTATTATGCTCATTTCATCCTATTCGACTCCTCAGAGTGACTAGTGGTGTGCTCTATGATAATAATGTTATTAACTTCTTTAGCTTCATATGAACGGTTGTCAAATTATGCAGTATTGAATTTAACAAAATGTTTTCGATGGCGCAATGTTCATGCAATAATAAATTGAGGCCTAGGAAACTAAATTTTCAACCTACATCACATATATCCTTCTTCTTAACGTGTCCCATCAGTTCCCCTTGACGTTACAGGCCTATCAAGTCTCCTTGGTGTTAACGGCTAAACACTATATATGTTGTTTTTGAACTGTTATGTTTAGGCCAAGCTCTCTTTTCACTGTGACAAGGATATTTAAAAGGCATTGTAATCCATTCATGTAATCACTTAAAATAACTGTATTGTGTGCATATCTGATTGTATTTATCAGAATTCCATTAACTCTCACACCCCATTCCAAATTATGCAGTGCTTCTTTAAATATTCTATCTGAATATAAATTAAATAACAGCGGAGACAGTATACAACCCTGTCGACACCTCTTTGTATTTTACATATTTCTGTTGATTTTTCATTTATGCAAGCTGTCGCTATTTGACGCCAGTATAATTTTTCTATGATTCGTACGTCTTGACTCTCAACTCATTTATCCTTTCATATTTTAATTAATTTGTGATGCTGTTCTCAATCAAAGGCTTTTTCATAGTCAATAAATACAACAAAGACGTCATTTCTGAAGCCAAATTGTGTTTCATCCTGGTCTTCATCATGATCACATATAGACCGTCAGAGTTCAATAGAAGTTCATTCATGATTTTATCCCTTATGCCTATGAGAGTAACGAAAGATGAAATAAAGGAGAGTGAAATATGTGAAAACTGTGGGGTTTTCGAACCCTGTGGGGTTTCCTTACTAGATTTCTATGGAATTCGAGGTATTTCTTCGAACTGGTTTCAATCTTATTTGGATAATAGAACACAACTGGTTAGAGCAAATTAATGATACAGACTCTAGTCTCAAAAATGTTGTATGTGGGGTACCACAAGGTTCAGTATTGGGTTCTCTACTTTTTCTTATCTTTATTAATTACATCACTAGCTTAAAAAGCGAGGGAAAAGTTTTTTTGCTGATGATACCAGTATCACTTGGATCAACTCAAATATCGCAACTCTTCATGCTACTATAACTTCTGATCTACTCACAATAAAATCCTGGTCCGATTCTAATTTACTCTCTTTTAACATAGATAAAACAGTAGCTCCTATAAAGGAGCTCTTCAACCCTTACCTCTTCATAACAGCCAGATCAGTATCATTGATTCTGTAAAGTTTCTTGGTATTTTTTTAGATAGCAACCTTAAATGGTCCCTTCAAATTGATGTGTTAAGCAAGAAACTATCCTCAGCTTGCTTTGCAATAAGATCTGTTTCGAAGGAAATGAATTTAGCCTCTTCCAAAATAACACATTTTTCTTTGTTCGAGTCCCATCTTCGATATGGTCTCCATTTTTGGGGTTCTGGTACGGCTGTCCAATCCGATGTTATTTTTAAATTACAAAAAAGGGCAATAAGAGATCTCTTTGGCCTCAGAAGAACAACATATTGCAGAAGCTACTTCAAAGATCACAGGATTCTAACACTACCTTCTTTATATATTTTAGAAACTGTTTGCTTAATTCGTAAACATCTACATGTCTTTCCAGATAGACCTAGACATGACTATTCCACCAGAAATTCTACATTTGACATCTATTTACCGATCCCGTCCATTGAGTTAGTAAAGAAATCTATATTATATTCTGCAAAAAAACTTTACAACCATCTCCTTCTACAACTTAAATCTGCAACATCTTTCCCCAAGTTCCGTAAAATGACTAAAGCCTATTTATCTCAAAGACCATATTATTCAATAGCAGAGTTTCTTAACCAATTACTAAGCAAGTACAGTATTCTTATTTATAAGTAGAATTTTAATCTATATTTAAGTGTCATATGCAGCAGCTTAACTTCGTATTAAATTTCTTAAGGTCGATTATGCAATTTGCAAATTTTTTTAAATTTTGCAATACAGTAGAACCTCGATTATCCGTCAAGGCACCGGACCAAGGGTATAACGGATAATCGAAAAGACGGTTAACAGAACATTAAAAAAAATTAAAAATTCATAGTACAACTCTCAAATTTCATTTGTATATTTTGTTTGACAATACAAGAGGGATTTGTATTTTTTGGGTTCGTACAATCGAATCAATTTAAAATATTCTGAAATCTTTGTTTGTTTTACTGTTGCTTCACATTTTGCGACGGCTGAATTTCTTAATCGGCATAAGATCATGCAATCTACTTTATTGGCTTCTTCTTGTTGAGAATACCACTCGATGAATTATTCCATGTGTGATGCAGCTTCTCTAGATTATTTATGCAAATCTTTGTCAGTTACAATAGGTTCATCAACATATCTACAGTCAAATTCCAAGTCTGTGTCAGCTTCTGAATCTTTTTGGTCCGCCTTTGTTGCCATTTCAACGATTTCTTTATCTGTCAGCAATGGATAGCCATTTGTGTCCTCATCACAAATCAAATTAACTTTTGAAGTTATATTTCTTTAGGCGCGATTGTGATTGAGGGTGAATTTATATTGATCTGCGCGCATGCGCACACCGACAGTTTGGTATTAGTCTTTATACGGGCTCTGATTGGGTGTTAAAATGATCTGTCAATAATTGTTCAATATGGAGGTTATCGGTAAACAAAAATGTTGTATTATATATTAGTTGTTATTGTTGTGAGGACAGAAATAAAATCAAATTTATAATTATAGTGACTTTTTAAATAGTTTTGAAAAGCCACAGGTACGTAATTCTAAATGTTTCAGTTATATTCCAATAAAAAATTATCTTCATACCTATTTGGAAAATGTAAAAAAAAATAATGTACTTATCTAGTATTTGCTATGCTATACCCCTAGTAGGCAATGCTTTAATTTACATAATCTGATTACGAACAAACTTTCTACAAATTT
The DNA here is from genome assembly GCF_917563875.1 of Diabrotica virgifera virgifera. Lineage (NCBI taxonomy): Eukaryota > Metazoa > Arthropoda > Insecta > Coleoptera > Chrysomelidae > Diabrotica > Diabrotica virgifera. The sequence continues at coordinate 5,183,492 of NC_065449.1, read as the reverse complement.
TCATCTAATGTATCGTTTTCTTACTCTATATATTGTTGTATTTTAATTCGATAAAAATCAAACTAATAAAAATTCATATAAACAAAATGTCAAAAAGTTGTTCAGTTTGTGTATATTCCCACATGATGTATACGCGAAGGGGGTGCAGTTTAAAATCGCTTCGACTCTCGTACGGCGGGATACACGGGAAGTAGGTTCAAGCCCAAAGCAAGTTATATTATTTTTTTATTTTTTTTATAGATTTTATGATTGTATATTGTGAAGTATATTATTATATAATTTTTTTCAGAAAATACGTATTTAATTAAAATTTTTGGCAACAATTATTGTTCAGAAATCATTTGTGGCATTTTTCAATGTGTTTGTGTGTGTCTTATTCTTTTATTTTTTTAACTTTTGGTATTGTTTTAATAAAATTTTTTGGAAAGTAGTAGAGAAACTGTTTAAAGTATATTGATTTCGTTGAAATCATATAATAGAAGTATAACTTCTTACGTGCGTACAAAGTACATACATTATTTTTTTTTATTTTTATACATTAAAATTTTTGCTTATGTAGTCAATACAACGTCTGTATGTACCCTGACGGTTAACAGAGGTGACGGTTAATGGGGAGACGGATAATCGAGGTTCCACTGTAGATTGTTACTGTTTTTTGTTTCACTTCATTATATTTTATTTATATTGACGATTTATATCATTTTAGTAAATTGTATTTATTTGTTATTGTTCTTATTTATGATTTTTGTAAGTTTTGTCTATAAAATTGTTAAATTTTTCATGACAAAGCATACTTCTATCTATCTGTCTATCTATCTGTGTAATATGTTTAGAAAATTCTTCATTACGCATGTCTCAAAGCCTTAATAACGCCATTCGTAATTTTCTGGAATTGTCTTTGTCAGCTTGTATATAACCGTTATTTTAATATAAAAATAAGATTGATATAATATGAAGTAATAAACGTACAAAATAAAAAGCAACCTCTTTGTGCTCAGGGTGTGACAAGTTAACCTTGCATATTCACAGTGAATAAAAATAAAGCAATATGTTGTAGGTATCTGACAGTTTTTATATTAATTTAATGTTCTCAAGAGCAAGGCCAAATGGCAGTATTAGCTTATAATGGAAGCAGAAATCAATTATTGTAGGGTACGCAGTTACTTTACTGATTCCTTTTTGGGTTGCTCAATATTTTCATAGGTTTGGGGTCTACTAAGAAAAACAAAGCCTATAATAGTCCAATAAAACTTAAAGATCGAAATATATTTTGTTAAAGAGAACGGTTTCTAATTTTTTTTTGTAACTCTTAGGACACTAGAAGTAAACAGAAAGTTATAATCCATTAAAAACTTAAGGGGGTAGGCGCAAAATCTTGGTCCATTGCTATTTAAATGCATTCATTATTTTCGAATGCTAAGAAAACTAATAAATATTTTTGAAAAATTTAAACGCAGAATGAAAGACATCATTATCGTGGGCCAAAAGTTCCTTAGAATAAACAAAAAGTTTATTTTGAATAAAATATTTAAAATTAAAATTCACACTAAATTTTCTCTTTTTTTCACCCCTGTAACTTATTAAAATAAACATTATAGCCGTTTTCAGGGACTTTCGGCCTTCGGTAATAATATAATCTTTCATTCTGCGTTTAAATTTTTCAAACATACGTATTAGTTTTCTCAGGATTCGAAAAAAATGAATGTATTTAAATGGCATTGGAGCCTAAAATTTGCGCCTACCCCGTTAAGTATATAAGACAAAATTTCTTATTTTTATTTTTGTTAAGTGCAATACCTTATTTATTTTACTCGTTTTAATTGTGCCACATCTCTGTAACTATAACAAATGAAGCACCTGTGAATTATAATTTAGGTTGTTACATAAGATCATTTATCTTTTGATGAATGACAAATACACCGAAAATATTTATAATACAGCCTAGCTACTCTTGCATATCATTGGATTTATTACTTTTTATTATCGTAAATAGACTAGTTACATAACGTTTTGCTTTCTGTTGAGCAAGAGACCTAAAATGTAAGTAATTAAAAAATATTACTTATTGCAGTCGACTAGTATTTGATTGAAATCATAAAGTAGAACATGTTATTATTTTTAGGGTATGTATGCGATTAGACTCGCCCAGGTGGACCGGGGCAGATTTTATCCGGTGAAACTTTGAGTTGGGGTGGATATCTGAATATAATCTGATTCTATTGTTGGCATCCATTTTGTTGACCATTTACAATGTATATCATAAGGATTACCAATTTTTAGGGCAGATCTGATTGGGGGAATTCTAGATCTCAGTCACTGGTGCTCTTTTGTGACCTTTGTGATTGTATGATGATGAGGTGCGAGTTTTAATTGCCTTTAGCCGATTAGCGGTACTATCACGTATATCATGGTACTCTTTTTGTTGATCTTGTCGTTATCATTAAGACAGAAGAACAGAGTATTTATCTTCTACTGGAAACAAATTAAGAGAGCGAACATTCTGTTGTCTACGGGAGTCAACAGTGAAGAGAGAGCAAAAAAAGCACGATTGTTCGCTCAGAGCATCAAAATCGAAGAGATTCGAGGTATTCTACCAAGTGGCAACATCCTTCCTTCAACACAGACCTCGCACCTTTCGATTATCATCTATTCCCGAAACTGAAGAAATTCTTGGGTGGATAGGTGTTTGAAAACTCTAAGATGAAGTGATATCATGGCTCAGGCGTTTGGCGGTAGAGGACTACAATACCGGAATGAAAAACTGATTCGACGATACAATAAATGTCTTTATTACCAAGGCAACTACATTTAAAAATAGTCTAAGTCTGAGGTACTGTGACTGAGTGTAAATTAAATTTTTGTGTTGATATTTTTTGTTTTTAATTTTGTACGCCAAAACATTTTTTACTTTCTGGACGACCAATATAACATACGCTTACATTAAAAATTATTGTCTTCTTTTTCTTCCTCTTTATAAGCAATTCTGCTTGCTCATTGGTAGGGAATAGTCCTAGGATCATTTCCTATATCATGCCGCTATCATACGCTAAAACCTTGGGGGTGGTTGCCACCCCATCTCGGGCGCGGGAATTGTTTATTACATTTTAACCATGTAGATCGATAAAAAAAGTGATTCTAGGAAAAAACTGTTTTTTACATTTTCTTCGTAAAACTAATATTTTTCGAGTTATTCACGCTTGATATTTAACAGTTTTTCGACGAAAAAATTGACTTTTTTAGAAGGTTTTTTGAGAATACCTCAAAAAATATGCATTTAATCAAAAAAACTGTAGTTATCAAAATTGTATCTTTTAGTAATACAAACCAAATTCTTTTCCAATAATATTTTTAAGACCAATACAAACCGAGATACGGCATGTTAAAGGTTAGCTTTTTTCGTCAAATGCATAATTTGAAATATTCAAAGCCAAATAATGGGAAAATTTTGCATTTTTCGAGGAAAACTTAAATAATTTTTTCTCAAGTATACAACTAGACCTTTCAAAAAAATAATAAAAAGTTTCTAGCATGAAAATTAAGCGACTTATAAGCAAAAAATATCGGTATCTGCTTTTCTCTATGAAAAAATCAGTGAAAACAACCCCCTATCTTCCTAATTCAAAATTGGTCTTACCTTTCTGTAGTTCCTTTTATATTTATATTGTCAATACATTCAAGGAGTTTGACCTATTTAAAATGCCTAATTTTGGAAAAATTGGAGTTTAAAGAAAAATTGATTTTTTGCAATTTGGTATTTTTTCACCGTTTACTTCAAAATATCTCCGAAAATACTGAAAATACGAAAAAAATTATAAACTACTAATAACTACTATAAATTGTAGCTTTTTTAATGACTAAAATTACCCTGTACATAGGTTTTCATTACAGTGAATAATTAGCGAGATATAGCTGCTTAAAACCTCTATTTACTAGCAAACACCCCCTACAGCAACGGTAAGTAAATTAGACGGACTGTAGCTCTTTAAAAATCCTACAAAATCATTTTAGAAGAAACTTTTTATCGCTAAAACTATATAAAATATTTTTCGAGGTATTCTCAAAAAACCCTATAAAAAAGTCGATTTTTTCATCGAAAAACTCTCATTTTCAAGCGCGAATAACTCACTAGTTTTACGAAGAAAATGTAAAAAAAATTTCTTTCTTAGAATCACTTTTTCCATCGAATTACATGATTGAAATGTAATAAAAAATTCCCACCTCCGAGATGAGGTGGCAACCACCCCCAAGGTTTTAGCGTATGATAGCGGCATGATATAGAACAGGGGTTCCCAACCTTCGAGCAATTGTGTACCATCTGGTATATTTTGAAGATTTTAGAGTACCAATAAACACCGGTTTGGGAGAGGGGACATGGAATGGAAGGAAGACCCCAATATATTTTTAGAAATACATGTGCTATCAGAAATATTTGTTTTGTTTTATCCAGAAGTCAATTAAGAATTTATTTTTAAAACTGTCTTCTGTGAAATCGATGAATGTGTCCTGTAAATTCTGTAATTCCAACTCATTTGGTGGGGTTCCTGCAAAAAGATTTCTGATTCAGTCAAGTTTGGAATAATCTTCAAAGAAATATTTATTAAAAATTTCTTGAAGAGATTCCAAGTGAAGAATTATATCGGCAACCACATCTGGTATTGGAGATATTTCGTTTTTGATAAAAAATTATGACAGCGTAGGAAATGCAGAGACATCCTTCCCCTGTATTTGAGAACATAAAAGAACTAACTTTTTCTTGAAGGATTTCATTTTCTCATTGGCTGCGAAGGGTGCTGTGTCTGCTCCTCGAAGACCCATGTTCAGCGTGTTAAGTCTGTCATTACTTTTTCAGTTAAAAGCATTAAAACTTCTTACCTCAGTTTGAAGAGACGGGTGAAAACTTGTGCTGGGGTGAAGAATCGCGCTGGCATTTCGCATCGTAATCGCTTGTTTCACCCACACGACGCGTACCACCTGAAATCTTCCCGCGTACCACCAGTGGTACGCGTACCACCGGTTGGGAACCCCTGATATAGAAAATGATCCTTGGACTATTCCCTACCTTCTGTGAAAATTTCAAGTAAATTCATGATGAACGAAAAACTTGCGAGCCAAAATGCTTCATTTCCTCAATCGTCTATTGGGGCCGACCGAACGGCTCTGTCCCGTCATACAGCTGACCGACTATAATAACTTTTATTTATACTTAATTTAGAATGCGTGTACTGATTTTCAGCCTTAGTAAATGGATTTAATTACCTTCGTAGGAAAGCAACTTTGATACCCTCTCAGTAACCCCTGTTCTACGTTTCGCTTGACCGACCGCAGTATGTTTCTCTACACACTCACAGTAATCAACTGTGAAAAATCTAGCTTTAGTAAATTCAAAGAGATTTTTCAGCGCTGCCTCTTGGTCTACATCGGTTTGCAGGATCTCCCTACCCGGGGGAAAATGGACTAGGATGTTTTCCTCTATTCTGAATCCAACACACGGCAAGTATGGTACGGTGTTTAGAACATTTCCACCCAAATAAAAAAAAAGAAATACAGATCGAAGATAAATCACTACAGATAGCGAAAATAGAGGGCCTCACGCTGAACTGCATTTATCGGGGTATCACACCCATTGGGGGCGCATTAGAGTGCTATTGGCCCGGGGGGGGGGGGAGTGAAATCTAAATAGAACCAGTCAAAATAGCATTTGAAAATTTAATTTTCTTTTTAAATTAAATTATTGATTATTATGTGTATATTACAATTTTTTAATTTCATAATTTTCTTTTCTCATTCATAAATGTTTAAATGTGCGTTTTCGCACATGTATTATTGTGATTTATATTTAAATTTTAATTACCCATAGTTATAAATACTTTAATAAGAGTTTTATTAAAATGCAATGTGAGAAAATAAGTGAAAGTGATTGAAGGTAAAAGTAGCGTTCATATATTACTAATTATAAGGTATGTGAAAAATGATTGATGTGTGTTCTTTATATTGCCACATCAACAAAGTCAAGTATTGATTTCATGGAAGTAATAATAATATGTATGTATAGGGAAGATAATAAAAAAAAATAATTTTTAATAAAATTAAATTGGTATAGATAGGTATTGGCTGTTCGCATTAATTACTCATAACAATCTATCTATAGGCTTCATCTATGATGTGATGTAATGATTTAATTTATTAATCGTTTTACTTTATGATCTTAAAATTTTTATTGTAAATGTATATCACATTGGTCACCCAGAAAGTAAAGAACATTTTGGCATAAAAAATTAAAAACAGAAGATATCAACAAAAAATTTAATTTACAAAATTACAGTACCTTAGACTATTTTTTAATGTAACTGCCTTGGTTGTCAAGACATTTATTGTACCGTGGAATCAGTCTTTCAATTCCGGTGTTGCAGTCCTCTACCGCCAAACGCCTGAGCCACGATATCACTTCATCATTGAGCTATTCATCGTTTCTAAACTCCTTTCTATGCAAGACTTCCTTCAATTTCGGGAATAGATGATAATCTAAAGGTGCAAGGTCTGGGCGGAAAGAAGGATACTCGAAAATTTACCATTGTAGACTTTGAAGTTCTTGCTGAGTTCTTGTCAATGCAAGCAATGCAATGCATTGGTCCAAGCATTGTCGTAAATCAGAAAAAGATACGTTCCATCAAACAACTGGAAGACGTACTCTCAAAGGTAGGCAATCATCGAGAGATAATAATGATGGTCGACTTGAACGCAAGAACTGGAAGAAGACAAAATAATCTAGTAATAGGTCACTTAATTACCTAAATAAGTTAAGGTAAGGTAACTTAATTACCCAAGTAACTTTATTTTTAAAAGCTTTGCACTTTATGGATGCGAAACCTGGCAATTCACTAAGAGAACGGAATAAAAACGCCTTAATCTGAAAATGCATTTTTGGCGTAGATCAGCAGATATATCCTGAATTATGCACGTAACAAACTAAATCTATCTATCTATCAGCGAGGTTCCTACAGCCTCTGCCGCTTCTCGCATTTCGACCGCCATCGTTTTCTGTCCATCCATTCGTCTTCTTTGATGGCTCTATCTTTCATGATGTGCCGTACATTTTCTTCCCAGGCAACTGAAGGTCTTCCCCTTCTTCTTCTTTGGTGTGGTATGTAATTTAAAGCTTTCTTTGGCCATCTATCTTCATTCATTCGTTTCACGTGACCATACCACACTAGTTGTCTAGTTTCAATTTTATCTACACTGGAATATACCGTATGTGTCCTCCTTCTAATATCTTCATTCCTGATGTGATCTTTTTTAGATATACCACACGCTCTCCTTAGATAATCCATTTCTACTACTTCTATTCTTCTCCTATCTTTTTTTGTCATCTGCCAAACTTCTGCCCCATAAGTCATAATAGGCTCTACCAAGGTACGATAGATTGTCAATTTCGTTTCTTGCCTTATATCTTTAGACCACAGTAGAGAGCTCAGAATGTTTACCGCTTTTTTGCCCTGCTGCGTTCTCTTTTCGATGTCTCTTTTGGTAGTGCCTTCTTTAGATATTATAGATCCGAGATATTTATATTCATTACATCTTTTCGTGGTTCTAATTTCTAACTCTGGATCTTCTTCATCATCCCCTATTTTAAGATACTCTGTCTTTGACATATTCATATTGAGGCCCCATTTTTCATATTCTTTCTTTAGTTTTCTAAACATGTAGTCCATGTCTTCCTCATCATTCGCTACGACTACCTGATCATCTGCAAAAAACAAAGTTGTTAGACATTTACCACTGCCTATGTCTATTCCCATTCCGGATACTTGTTTCCTCCACTGCTCTAGCGATGATTGAATATATATTTTAAATACAGTCGGAGACAGACAACATCCTTGTTTAAGACCCTTTGATATAGGGAATGAGTCAGATATAAAGTTTCCTTCTTTAACGACACTTCTTGCATTTTTGTATATATTTGCGATAGCATCCACATACTCTCTACTGAGACCTACCTTCGTCAATGTTTGAAACAGTTTTTTCAAAGGTACCGTATCGTATGCCTTCTCCAAATCTACAAACAATAGGTGGGTAGATAGATTCCTTGCCTTCCGTTTTTCTATTACCTGCTGCAGAACGAATATATTATCAGTGCACGATCTTCCTGCACGAAATCCACAAACTAAATAATAAGACAAATCATGGACAGAACAACCACCATCATAGAAGAAATACAGCAAAAACAGATTATTTGGTACTGGTATGTACAGAGAATGACACATTATCGCCTGTCGAAATTAATATTTTATTGGCAGCCAACTGAGTGAAAAGAACGAGGAAGACTGAAACAACATGGCTTGATTGAGTCTAAAAGGCAATGTCAGAGAGATATCCAAGACCAGGAATCCTTAACATAAAGCCCTGGCGAGACGGGACTCATCCACTCTGCCTGTGTGACGCGAACCTGCAATTGGGGTGCCCTTCAGTACTGGTCGGGGTAGTCTCAGGGAGCTTCTTCTACGGAGGTTCAAGGACTCCTGGGCCAGTTGTGGAGGATTAAGAGAGGCTAGACTCCACATAGTAAGGTTATCTACACTGCTTCTTCTAGATAGTAAAAGATGCTCCTTGGTGGTCAGTATGCTCACTGTATGCTCACTGTAGACTCTGATGATGCCTTCATCTTCTTGGACTGGCGGATAACTCACGGTGACGTCTATGTAATGAGGAGGAGGTAACCTCTTCACATGTCCTCTGGGAATGCCCGGCATTGGCCTTTCAGATGTGGCAAATCCTGGGGTCGGCATCTAAGCAGCCCAGCCAGGTGAGGGAGTTGCCTCTTAAGAGACTTAAGGCTTTCTGTGAGGCCATAAGGTTTTTGGGGGATTAGACGCTCGGGGTAGCATCGGAAGATTTGCAAACCCTGCTGATCTTGACAGACATGGGAGCCCGATGCAGGCTGGGCTCCATAGAAACGCCGAAGACCAGGTTCCTATGGTCAGTGAGATAGGGGTAATACAATGGACCTGCCGTAGGAGGTCTAAATGTCTGAAGGGCTCACAAGTGGGCCCTGCCCCGATGTACCATACAATACCAACATAAAGACCAAAGTCTTTAACAGTTATCTTCGCTTTCTTTTTTTCTGTCATGTGCCTGTTATTCCATATCCTATATTTTAACACCACTGCTATAACTATCGCAGTTGCCCTATAAACATTGTATCCAAACATCCTATATATTTATGTTATCTTTTGAAACAAATTGAAAAAGGTAGGTAGGTAAAAATTGTCATTGAATAAAAATTGCAAAACAAACGGTACTCATAAAGTTAACAGTTTGTATAGTAATTATCGATACAAAAGTGAAATTTCAATTTGAATTACACCTTAATAGTAAACATTATTAAGTCGTTGTCATGTATGTGTTGATGTGACTAAAATAAACTTTCACGATGTGCGATGTGCAAATCGATTTGCGGGTGAATATCAGAAAACATAACATAACGACAAACAGTGGACTGTGTAGCAATAGACTTTATACACTTCTCCAAGAAATTAAGGCACCACCTTAAAAATTGGTCATGTTTAATGTCTTGAATTTCCTAAACCTGTTGTCCGATTTAAGTGATTTTTTAAATATGTTATAACCTTATTCTTTTACAATATCGATGTAATAATATTGTTGCTAGCCAGGTAAATTTTTATTGTATACCGGGTGTACCAATTAAACTGCGATTTTTTAAAATACTGAAATTAAAACCCAACTATAGCCTCATGTTTTCTGTTTTTGTATCCATTCGCTTATGTTGGATAATACCAATGTTAGGTACTTTAACAACTAGCCTCGTTTTTCATCAATACAGGGTGTTTTGAAATAAGTATGGCAAACTTTAAGGGATAATTATTCTGCTTGAAAGAATAATGACCATTTGCTTTATAAACTTATGTCCGCAAATGCTTTATTTCCGAGATAAAAAGTATTTTGCAATTTTTCTTACAAACTGACGATTTATTTATTGCTCTTTAACAGGTCAAGATATGCAAATGAAATTTTGTGGGGTTTAAGAGGTAGTTATTGCGCATTTTTTGACATACAATTAAGAATTTTATGATTAATTATTTATATGGGAAATAAGCCACAATTAAAATGAAAAAAATAATTTTATTAACGTTTCGACGCCCAAATCGGGTGTTATTATTTATTATTATTAATAAAATTATTTTTTTCATTTTAATTGTGGCTTATTTCCCATATAAATAATTAATCATAAAAATGCCACAAGGAAATAGCTTCAGAATAAGAATTTTATGTTTACCATTTGCGCGCTTACGGGTAATATGACCGTATGTGCGCCAATGGTGAATATTAAATTCCTGGAAATAAATTTCCATGATCGAAATTTTCAAAAATATGATATATGTATAGATAAATTCAGTAACACAGTAGAGAAGGAAAAACAACAGGTTTATGAGGTGGTTATAAAGACCAAAATCAAGTAAATATTTAATCTCCACATTTTGTTTGTACTATAATATACTTAACCATTAATCACGAAATTAAAGTTTTCTATTTTTGTTTCAGATTCTTCGACCAACATGTAAAATAAGGACTTTTGTGTTTTTGCTTGTGATAGTGATTTTATTAGTACACGTTGTTTCATCAGAAAGGGGTAAGTTATTTAACATTAGAAATTGTTTTTATATGTTTTTAGTAAGGTTTTAGTAATTCAAATTATTATATTTAGCACATTTTTAATTAATTTAATTGTATTCTTTGATTTAATAGTTTTTTGGTATCCACAACTTTTTTATAAATGATGTGATTCGTGAAATGTAGCCTCAAAAAACCATATATATTAATAGGGGGACTATAACTAATCACCAAAACATAAATCAGTGGTCTGGAAATAGCTGAATTACCTCACTACCTAAAAAAATTAAAAAAAGTATCTACATAAATAAAAATAAGCAAATAAACAAAACCATTCAAATATTAAAAAAATTATCATAAATTACTAAGAAGAGCATAAAGAATAAATAAAATAAATAGAAAAAATATAATACCAATATATGGAAAAAATATAAAAAGCAACAAAAATAAAAATAAAAAATATACTATTAAAATTATAAATAATTAATTATTCGCCTAATTGGAAACTATAATTTGAACAATCAAGAGTCGTACTTAATGATAACAGTTTTGATATTTCTTTTACCATTTGAAAATCCTCGTTTTATGTTCTTACACCATAACATTTAGCCTTTAAAATTCAAACCAGAAAACTGCAGTAATTATGCATTGAGTAAACATACCATAAATAGTATTTTTCATCATCAAGTAAAGGAGGTTATAAGTTCATGACTATAAACAATATTAGTCCATTGAAATGTTACATTTAGTGTGCATTTCTTAGAGGAGTCAATTTTATTTTTTTAATGTGTAGGGGGTTCAGTAGAAGCTTAAGTTCAAATTTTTGGGGTTGAGGCCCTTGTCCCCCGGCCGCCATCTTAAAAAAAGGGGTGCAAAGGGCTTTCGCGCTGTATCTCGTAAACTAGCTACCCTACAGAAAATTGAATTTCACATAAAATGTAGCAAATTAAATTTTCTACAGTTTTATATCTATTACTTTTTATCGCAAAGTGACCAACAAAAAAGTTATAAACAAAAATAAGACAAAATTTTGTAAGAAATTTCCTTTTGGAGGTTATAACTTTTTTTACGTTCAATTCACAATAAAATAACATAGCGATTTTGTAGAGGATTTTTCAATAAACAATTTTCACTATAAAGTTGTTTAATTCTATTTATTATCTAGGTTTTACAGCGCTCCAAACTTGACCAGATTCTCGAATTCTCGTAGAAAAATAATGCTTTTCTATCTATACATTAGACGAGCGGCATTAACCGTTATGCCAACCACGAAAATCAAATTTAAGGTGAATGATCAATTTTGGTCTATTTTTATGTTTTCGAGGTCGCTGAATCCGAATATGAAGTTTATTTTTATCTAGAGTTGGTGGAACATGTTAAAAAATACATTTTATACAAAAATGCCAAAAATCAATTTTGATGATTTTTCAAATTTACCTCGCTGTATCTTTGGTCGCTGTAAATATTTCCTTTTAAAAATTTTACTGTGTCATCTTTGAAGCATGTAGATAACAATGAAATTTGTCCAAAATGTTTAAACACATTAAAAAAGAAGTTGTTAATTTATTAACATTTTGTCATCATATTTCGTTAGTTTCATGTTTACTTAAAAAAGTTGAGTGACAAACTTTTTAGTTTATAATTTTAAGCAACACAACAATAAAATATAGTTCGTGAAGAAGTTTTTTGGAAAATTTTAAGTCAAAATATGTAATAGGAAAAAAGTTATGTTACTTCATATACAAGCGGCACACCCCAAAAAACGCTTATATCTCGAGATCCTGACCACGGTGTGGTGAATGGCTAATTTTTATCATACTTTCTGATTTTGATATCAAAAATCGTTTTTTTTGCTCTGCTTAAGAATTTTGCATTTTGCGGTTGCGTCATTCTTCTTCTGAAGCGGCGAATTTGTCCTCAAACAACTTCTTGGGCCTTTTCTATATATGCTTAGAGTTATAAGTTTTATAGTGGGAAGAAAGATCAAAAACAGATTAATAATAGCATAGGAATGTTAAAATAATAATAAATTGTATTAATAAAAAATATATATAGATAGAAAAGTAAACCTAACTTTTGTTTTTATTGTATCCCTATGAGCATTCGAGAATCTGGTCAAGTTTGGAGCGCTGTAAAACCTATATAAATAAACATAATTAAACAACTTTATAGTGGAAATTGTTCGCTAAAAAACCCTCTACAAAATTGCTATAATGTTATTTTATTTTAAAATGTACTGAAAAAAAGTTATAACATCCAAAAGGAAACTTGTTAAAAAAAATTTACCTATTTTTGGTTATATCTTGTTTGTTGGTCACTTGACAATAAAAAGTAATAGAAACAAAATTGTGGAAAATTTATTTTACTACATTTTATGTTTAATTAGATTTTACGTAGGGTTGGTAGTTTACGAGATATAGCGCGAAACCCCTTTGCACCCCATTTCCAAGATGGTGGCCGGGGGACAAGGGAGGCGACCCCAAAAACTTGAACTTAAGCTTCTACTGATCCCCCCTACACATTAAAGAAATAAAATTGACTCCTCTAAGAAATGCAAGGTACGGTCTAAAAAATGTAACATTTTAATGGACTATATGGTCTGTTTATTTTACAATTGTTTATTTACAATTTGTAATTCTCACATCTAACTTAAGTATTTAGAAATATTAGTTCTGCAGGAAATATGGCAAGAGAATAGGGATTCAGGGAAAAGAGTGAAATAGTCTAGTCGCAACATAGGGGGTCCCGTGGGCACTTTTAGCTCGCCGCGATTTGATGGTGGTATTATAGGTTTTTTGAGTCGCTGAATCCAATGGAAGTGGTCTGGAAGCCCAAATGTGGTGCGTTTAATTGTTATTAACAAATTATGGTAAAATTAGGGGTTTTTCAGGAATTATTAGAAGCCTTGTAAATAAATTGATAGTGTTAAGGTCTTCTTTGGTGTATTTTTGGTCGCTGAATCGAATGCGACTAGTCGCGATTACTCAAAATGTGTTCTTATTTTGTTAATAACAAAATAATTGTTTATTCGCCGGAAAGCTCGAAATGCGTTATCTACAGCAAGTTTTTAGTCTTTTTCATAGTATTTTTATACGCTAAATCGATTGTCACTAGTCGTTATAGCTTAAACCACGTTCCGACTTTGTTATTAATAAATTATTGCAAAAATAACGGTTTATAGTACGTTTATTCACGGTTTTTGCTCTACATTTTAAAAAACCACTTGGAATGACATGAAATTTGGCATGCACGTAGCTAACATATCAAACAAAACAAGTGATATTGTGCCGATGTGTGGTTTTACCCTGGGGGTGAGTTTCACCCCGTTTCGGGGGTGAAAAAAGAAACCTTTAAAATAAGTCCGGAAGTGAATAAACTGATTAATTCTAAGCAACTTTTGTTCTATACAGTTTTTTCACTAAGTCAATACTTTTCGAGTTATTTGCGAGTAGTGTTGCCCAAATGCAAGACCAAGACGAGACTTGGACAGTCTTGGTCTTGGTCTTGTACCAGTACACCTGGTCTTGGTCTTGGTCTTGGTATTGCACTCCCAGTCTTGGTCTTGGTCTTGGTCTTGCAGCAAGAGTCTTGCAAGTCTCGCAGTTACCCACTAGCATATTGCTATTTATTAATAAACAACTCACATTAGGTGGGTTTGTACCCACGATCTAAACTATCCCTGCCTACACTCTAACTAACTGGGCTATCTACCATGTCCCACGGGAGTCAGTCTGTACATCTTCTTTTTTGGTTGACCATATCGGCCTTCGACCGTAATCCATACATATTATATTATACTAATACGTCGCTAAAGGGTCCCAAAAACAACTACTGTTTTTATATAAAAGTAGACTAATAATCTAAAAATTAAAGGAATAGCACAGAAAACACAAAAATCGCCGATATAACTTAATTAACCTATGAAATGCCAGTAGTGTCAAAATTTCATAACAGAGGAGTAAACTTGGCGGATGTTGGACCAGTTACAAACTAGCATTACTGTGCGGTAAATTTGAATCCTCTTTTGAAAAAATTCCTTTTTTATCCATTTTTTTAAATTAATTTTCCATTTCCAATTTTTGCGTTCCAATTTATTTTTACGTAAGGAATCCAAATCTGCAATAAAAAATGGGGGATACTATTTAAAATTTAAAGTACCCCCCACCCCACCTCCGCAGGGGCTGTGTTTGGTGTCATTTGTCATTCGATAGATTTTTCAAAAATATTGAATACGTGTAATTTTCAGTTTTTCTGAAAATGGGGGGGTTTACAGTTTGGGGGTTTAAAGGAACAAAACCCCCATAAAATTTTTATGGGGTATCTAAAATTTCACTATAATTTTTTTTTAATATACTACTGCCATAAGAATGCCAAATGTTCATTTTCAATAAAAAATCTCTAATAGTTTTTGATATATTGGAAAAAAATCGATTTTCATTTTGTAACTTCAAAGGGCTGTAACTTTTTTTATGTGCACATTTGTACTAAGGTAAGTTAGGTTCAATGGAACTATTTTTATTCCCAGAATATGTGATTAAATTTATGACCTGTATTTTTGTTAGACCCTGTATTATTCCATAAAACAACACTCAATCCTAACTGCAAGACGCAAGAGTCTCGCAGGCTTAGTCTTGTTCTTGCTCAAGTCTTGCACGGTCAGTCTTGGTCTTGGTCTTGCTAAAATTAGACGGTCTTGGTCTTGGTCTTGGTCTTGGTCTTGCTAAAACGCAAGAACAAGACCAAGACTGCAAGACCAAGACCGATTTTGGGCAACATTATTTGCGAGTGAATATGTTCATTTTTCAAAAAAAAAACCAAATAACTCGAAAAGTATTGACTTACAGAAAAAACTGTATAAAACCAAAGTTGCTTAGAATTAATCAGTTTATCCACTTCCGGACTTATTTTAAATTTTTCTTTTGTCACCCCCGAAAAGGAGTGAAACTCACCCCAAGGTAAAAGCAGACATCGGCACAATATCACTTGTTTTGTCTGACATGTTAGTTACGTGTATGCCAAATTTCATGTCAATACAAGTGGTTTTTTAAAATTTAGAGCAAAAACCGTGGGTAGTCGTACTACAAACCGTTATTTTTGCAATAATTTATTAATAAAAAAATCGGAACGTGGTTTAAGCTATCACGACTAGTGGAAATCGATTTAGTTTATAAAAATACTATGAAAAAGACTACAAACTTGCTGTTGATAGCGCATTATTTTGATATTTTCGGCGAAAAAACAATTATTTTGTTATTAAAAAAATAATAATATAATATCGTATGGCATTTTTGCCGGGGAGATCCTCTCGGACTGTTCCGGCGCCATTTACATCTTTAACTCTGTTTTAAGTAACTAGTGCCGATGTACACTAGCCCAGGGGGACCGACGGCTTAACGTGCTCTCCGAGGCACGGTGAGACGGCTCGTGTCATTATTGGAAATCAAAAAGGTTTGTCTTTGGCAGGGATCGAACTCATGTGCACTGGCGTAGGAGGCCAGCGATTATGCCGTTACTCCACGGCGGCTCACATTAACAAAATACGAATATATTTTGAGTAATTGCGACTAATCGCATTCAGTTCAGCGACCAAAAATACACCAGAGAAGACCTTAACACTATCAATTTATTTACAGGGCTTCTAATAATTCCTGAAAAACACCTAATTTTACTATAATTTGTTAATAACAATTAAACGCACCACATTTGGGCTTCCAGACCACTTCCACTGGATTTAGCGACCCAAATAAAAACCTATAATACTGCCATCAAATCGCGGCTAGCTAAAAGTGCCCACGGCACCCCATATCTTGCGACCAGACTAAAAGACAGTTTATGTTTCTTTTCGATTTGGAGGTGGTCCGCCATTCCCAGACAACTGTTTCTGTCTCTAGACGTCTTCAGTGGGGCTACATGAACACCTCTGTCTGGGGATGATATACCACGTCTGAATCGAAAAGAAACATAAACTGTCTTTCACTTTTATCTTTACCCAGATTTTGAGTACTAGAGAAAACTTCCCGATCTTTTCCTAGACGAATGAAAGCGGAATGTGACTGCATATTGTACAGTCCTTGTATTGTCCACGCAAAGTTAATAAGACTGAATATAATCCGAATGAAGGACTCATGAGCACGAGGCAAAGACGAAGATCTGGACAGAACAGTTAAAACAACAGAAGGAGATACAAACAACGTCAATATGGAACGTGGCATAAGACAATGAGTCTGTCAAGTAAATCGGTCTCCGGGAAAGCCAATTGAATAACTTACAACCTATTTGGTCGCCCGAGTTGGGATTTAACACAGTTTAATAACGTATTAATTTTCCTGATTTCAAGCAGTTATATAACATTTCATTATTCAAAAAATAAAATTATTACCATTTTAATCAAAAATGAATAACCATTTTCAATTTCGTTGCAAATCAAAAATACAGCCGCATCATATTCTAGTCCAATCAGAGAGTGCAGCAAGCACCTCTACCGGTTTCGAAACTTATTAGTCTCTCATCAGAAGGCACATATGCTGCGCTCTCTGATCCAACCAAAACAAACCCTGGCGTACAGTCACGGATTGCAACGAACGAAATGGCGTAGATGCCCTAGCGCCAACTGCTAGCAAAAGACGAAGTTTTCACTCTGATGGCATATAAAACAACATAATGTTACTCTACATCCCACCAGACTGAAAACAATGGGAACCTTTTCTGGTTACACCTCCGAGGTTTCAACAATTTGCAAGCCATAACGGATGCTAAGACTGAGGAAGATGAGGGAATTTTACAATTTATAATTCACGTCCCATCTGCTCAGCGCGGTAAAGTTCCAACGAGAATAGTTCCCTTCGTACTCCAATCAGAGTAAACATGTAAATCAAAAATGAATAACCATTTTAAATTTCGTTGCAAAACGAAAATACAGCCGCACTATATTCTAGTCCAATCAGAGAGTGCAGCAAGCACCTCTACCGCGCTGAGCAGATGGGACGTGAATAGTGTTGCCCAAATGCAAGACCAAGACGAGACTTGGAAAGTCTTGGTCTTGGTCTTGCACCAATATACTTGGTCTTGGTCTTGGTCTTGGTATTGCACTCCCAGTCTTGGTCTTGGTCTTGGTCTTCCAGCAAGAGTCTTGCAAGTCTCGCAGTTACCCACTAGCATATTGCTATTTATTAAATATTACTTTAGATCTTAGAACAACGTAGACGTATAGGTACATTTTCAGCTTGACTTAACATAGACATAGTAAAAACCAACCAAATGAATAAATGTCTAAACAACTCACATTGGGTGGGCTTGAACCCACGATCTAAACTATCCCTGCCTATAGTCTAACGTCTAACTAACTGAGTTATCTACCATGTCCCACGGCAGTCAGTCTGTTTCTTAATAAAATTTTGCATTTTGTGTTTGGTGTTCTTCGATAGATTTTTCAAAAATATTGAATGTACTTTTTAATTTTTGGATCTGACATTCATTTCGCGAAATATTCGCTTTTTTGTGAAACTTTGTGACTCACCCATTTCCTTACACCCCGCTCAAATCGTCAGATTTTTTAAATATACACTGTTTTGCATGTACATACTAAACTTACCTTATCTAAATCTGACGATTTCAAGTTTTTCTAAGGATATATATTTTTTTCGGGCCTCCCTTAACGAATTCCCCTGTATTCAAAGCCAATATATGGTAGAGGTACATTTACAGGGTACAAGGTTTCTCCCCATGTGATAATCTGACGCGCTCCAGTAACTGCAAAAATCCCCGCTTTTTTATAAGAATTTTATAAGAAAAATTTTTTTATAAGATGTATTTTTGCTTAGAATATTTTTTTCGATGAAATACTTACTTTTTGAGTCATTTGCGCAAAAAGAGTCATTTGCGCAAAAACCGTCGAAAAACGTGTGTTTTTTTGTTGAAAAATGAACATATTCAGTCGCAAATAGCTCGAAAAGCATTGACTTGGTTTATTTGTAGATGAATAAAATAGAACAAAAGTTGCTTAGAATTAGTCAGTTTATTCAACCTTGACTTATTTTGAACCTTTGTTTTTTAATGTTGTTCTGAAGCTATTTCCTTGTGGCATTTTTATGATTAATTATTTATATGGGAAATAAGCCACAATTAAAATGAAAAAAATAATTTTATTAACGTTTCGACGCCCAAATCGGGTGCCGTTGTCAAAATACAAAATATTACTAAAATAAACTAAAGTGTTGTTGCTAAGCAAAAAAAAATTCTTCTAATAATTTATTTAATCTCACTCATTTATATTGGCAATTCAGACATATATTATACATTTTAAAGTAGAAGACTTTAAAATGATATTGCCAATATTTATGAGTTGCGTTCCTGGGACGACTTACTGAAAGATAGTTCATTCGATTACATGAAATTAACCCCAACTCAAGAATATCCGTCATAAAAAATTATAGCATGTGATATGTCTTTAAAAAGACAACCAAATGCAACGACAGTAAAATTCTCGCGTTAGAGACTTCATAGTAAATCACAAGGGAAAACCAGGAAAAACCCTGTGATATCTACTATCCCGACATCGTAAGTATTTGGTCTTACATTAATTTACTCTCAAAAAATAATACCAAATTCTGACTTGTAACATGTTTAAATTATAAATAATATTAATAATACTAGATATAAATAATACTAAAATATATACTAGCTCGATATTATTGACTTACTAATCTTGGTATTTTCTTTCTATTGACTTCCTCTTTCAGTATGGGTAACCACATCCTACTGCATTCTACCGAGGAATTTGCGACACAATTGGTTTCATTTAGCATAATTAGAGCCGCTTCTTTGATTTTTCTCTTTTTACTATCTGATTCTTTCAGGACTATACTTGAATCTCTCCACTGAACTCTATGTTCATTATCCCATGCGTGTTGACATATTTGAGATCTCTCAAATTCTCTATTTTTAATATAAGATTGATGTTCACTTATTCTAACGTCTAGTGGTCTTGATGTCTCACCTAAATAAAATTGTTCGCATTCACAAGGTATTTTATAAATGCAATTCTTTGTTCTTTCTTGATCATTGTTAGGTTTAGTTTTAGATAGAATAGATCTCAATGTGTTTGTTGTTTTGAATGTTGTTGAAATGTTGAATTTATTTCCTATTGTTTTAAGTTTCTCGGATAGTCCTTTTATATATGGTATTGATATTTTCCTCGTATTATTTCTGGTGAATGTTGTAGGATCCCGTTCTAAGTTGTTCTGTTCCATTCGATCCAATCTTGACAATTCCTTATTTATAAACGATAAAGGATAATCATTTTTTAATAAAACAGATGTTAACAATTGTTTTTCTGCTAAAAAGGAATTTTCGTTAGAACAAGTAATTTTGGCTCTATCATATAAGGATTTAATGATTCCCTTTTTAACGTTGATGTTGTGATTTGACTTGTAATTGAGATATCTGTTGGTGTGTGTTGGTTTTCTATACATTTCAGTCTCATATCCAATATCCTTCTTTGAGATCAAAACATCGAGGAAAGGTAGGCTGTTATTGTATTCCTTTTCCATTGTAAATTTTATTGTCTCTTCTTGATCGTTTATAATATTCAGGAACGTATCCAACAATTCTGATCTATGAGGCCATATTGAAAACACATCATCTACATATCTCCACCATACTGTGGGTTTTAAATTTTGTTTAGAAATAATATTAGTTTCGAAATCCTCCATAAATATTGAGATTGAGATCTATTCTATCTAAAACTAAACCTAACAATGATCAAGAAAGAACAAAGAATTGCATTTATAAAATACCTTGTGAATGCGAACAATTTTATTTAGGTGAGACATCAAGACCACTAGACGTTAGAATAAGTGAACATCAATCTTATATTAAAAATAGAGAATTAGAGAGATCTCAAATATGTCAACACGCATGGGATAATGAACATAGAGTTCAGTGGAGAGATTCAAGTATAGTCCTGAAAGAATCAGATAGTAAAAAGAGAAAAATCAAAGAAGCGGCTCTAATTATGCTAAATGAAACCAATTGTGTCGCAAATTCCTCGGTAGAATGCAGTAGGATGTGGTTACCCATACTGAAAGAGGAAGTCAATAGAAAGAAAATACCAAGATTAGTAAGTCAATAATATCGAGCTAGTATATATTTTAGTATTATTTATATCTAGTATTATTAATATTATTTATAATTTAAACATGTTACAAGTCAGAATTTGGTATTATTTTTTGAGAGTAAATTAATGTAAGACCAAATACTTACGATGTCGGGATAGTATCACAGGGTTTTTCCTGGTTTTCCCTTGTGATTTACTATGAAGTCTCTAACGCGAGAATTTTACTGTCGTTGCATTTGGTTGTCTTTTTAAAGACATATCACATGCTATAATTTTTTATGACGGATATTCTTGAGTTGGGGTTAATTTCATGTAATCGAATGAACTATCTTTCAGTAAGTCGTCCCAGGAACGCAACTCATAAATATTGGCAATATCATTTTAAAGTCTTCTACTTTAAAATGTATAATATATGTCTGAATTGCCAATATAAATGAGTGAGATTAAATAAATTATTAGAAGAATTTTTTTTGCTTAGCAACAACACTTTAGTTTATTTTAGTAATATTTTGTATTTTGACAACGGCACCCGATTTGGGCGTCGAAACGTTAATAAAATTATTTTTTTCATTTTAATTGTGGCTTATTTCCCATATAAATAATTAATCTTTGTTTTTTAACCCCCCAAGAAGGGGTGAAAGGTGAAACTCATCCCCAGGGCAAAATCACACATGCATCGGCCAGTATCTCTTATTTGGCGTGTTAGCTATGTGTACGCAAACATGTCAATCCAAAATCCAAGCGGTTCTTTAAAATTTCAAGGTTTTGTAACATTTTACCGTGAGTGAATGGACTATACAGGGTAGCCGGGCATTATCTTATCTAGTGCTTTTTCAGCAAAAAATTTTGTTTGGCCTATTGATCTAATATCTAATTGCACACTCTGAAAAAAGTTTATAAGTAGGACGTTTAGTCTTTACGATATGATATTATTCCCACTAACTGATAAGGAAAAACAATTGACTGGGTGTCGGTAACACTGGATTAATGCTATCCGTATTATATTTTTATCAACAAAGGCGACATTATATATCTTTAAGTTTCAATGCGAAATGCGATATTATTATACTGTCGGCGCGGCCTCACACAACACAAGAAGATTATTTTATGAAAGGTATTCTCAAAATCTAGTACAATTACTTTCGGAGCGAAGGCGTTATATTAGGAAAGAATGAAAATAAATATTTTATTTTTACATTGTAATAATAAACCTCTGAGTGTTCTTATATGGATATTTTAATTCGCTATTCGCGATTGAAACGGAATATAGAGGGCAGGTCGAATGCAAGAAAATGGCCGATATAAATGGTATAAACAAACATTCAATTGAGAAATACAACAATACCGATTTGATTTAAAATATTTTAGTGTACTCATAATGCTGAAATTTACTAAAAAGTTCTTAATATTGACCAAATTCCATTCAAATTAACAATTTTCTGGTTTGTTTATACCACTTATAGTAGTTTAAATTTATTCCACCAGAGGTCAGCTACTTTGTTTTTCATCGCGAATACATATATGTTTATCATATTGTTCATAATGCGCATAAATCCAATTTTCCAAATTTTTGTTACATATTTTTTGCGTCTCATTGTCTCTAAGCATATTAGGTCTGTATCCCGCGTATGAAAAAAAAGTTGATTAATAGCAAGCCGAAAATTTGTTAATAGCTTAAGGGTGTCTAGTCGGACAAACTTTGATATATGGGAACACTGGAATAGGGGAAGTTTTAATTGCGGAACAGATTAAAAATTTGGAACGTCAGACCACGAAATCGTCAGATGTATTTTGTCCGACAGAACTTCCAATTGATTTGTTACCCTTTATCACCAAATGGGCATTTTAATGAGTGGAACACGTAGAACATGTCAAATGACAGGAATTATGACAGGTGACAAATAGCAGTCTGATTTTTGCATGAGCGTTTAATGAAAGGGTAACAAATCAATTGGAAGTTCTGTCGGACAAAATACATGTGACGTTTTCGTGGTCTGACGTTCCAAATTTTTAACCTGTTCCACAATTAAAACTTCCCCTGTTCCAGTGTTCCCATACATCAAAGTTTGTCCGACTAGACAGCCTTAAGCTATTAACAAATTTTCAGCTTGCTATTAATCAACTTTTTTTTTCATACGCGGGATCCAGACCTATATTCCCGAACTAATACCACAAAACGACACTCAATCCTAACTGCAAGACGCAAGAGTCTCGCAGGCTTAGTCTTGTTCTTGCTCAAGTCTTGCACGGTCAGTCTTGGTCGTGGTCTTGCTAAAATAAGGCGGTCTTGGTCTTGGTCTTGCTAAAACGCAAGAACAATACCAAGACTGCAAGACAAAGGCCGATTTTGGGCAACACTAGACGTGAATTATAAATTATACAATTCCCTCATCTTCCTTAGTCTCAGCATCCGTTATGGCTTGCAAATTGTTGAAACCTCGGAGGTGTAACCAGAGAAGGTTCCCATTGTTTTCATTCTGGTGGGATGTAGAATAGCATTATGTTGTTTTATATGTATATGCCATTAGATTGAAAACTTAGTCTTCTTTCTATTATCATTTTATAAATTACTGCAAAAATAAGAATTTTTGTCAATTATCTCGGTCAATTATTTATGTTATTTCCAGAGCCCTATTCTTACATTTACTCTTTGGTTCCAATAAAAATTCAGAGTTATTTGCTGACCTTAATTTTTAATCTATTTACTCTCAAGAATGTCTTCTTTTAATCGCCACTACCATATCTATCAATCTCTATACTGCTAAAAAAGCAGTAAGCCTTCTACCTGTAAGCCTTCCAAGATTCTTAGATCCTATCATTCGCATACTACACTTTAAAACTTTGGTCGCGTCTATTTACATATTGTTAAAAGTTTGCTCAATCGAAGTATAATTTATTATATGCATAAAATATCAATAATGACTTAATAGGCGGTGTTAACTGGACGAAAACACATTTTTATACGATAAACTAGTTTTATTTGATTTTTTAGTGCTTCTTATTAAATAGATCTTAGTAAAACTAAATACTGTAATTTATTACCAACTTAACGAAATACGAAATCGTTATCAAAAATGTCAAGGCAAATAATAATCTTACGTTCTATCTAGAAACGTAATTGACTATAAATATACTCGTTTAAAGCAATTATAGAAGAAAAGTTATGAATTCAAAAGTAAATAGGGGATCCGAAATAGACAACGCCTATTATTATGAAGAATCATACAAAAAATGTACAATACCGTAAAAGCAATAATTATTATCGTCAGGACTGTGTACTTTCTCCACTATTATTTAATATATATATGCTTAAAAGATCTTTCAAAATGCCCTCGAAAATATTGAAGAAGGAAGAAAAATCAACGGAGAATACGTAAACCACTTAAGATACGCAGACGACACCGTTATTCTTGCGAACGGTGCTGAAGGTTTGCAACGACTTTTGAATGTCATGCAAACACAAAACAAAAGTAATCGCTGGTGCATGTGCCCCAAATGCTCACATTAATATTCGTATCTATAACAAAGAGATAGAACCCGTACAAAGATTCCAGTATTTTGATTGCTGCATTACAAACGATCTTGACTACGAGGTCGAAATACGTGCTAGTATAAATTGACCAGGGCGCATCTGTAAAAATATTAGTACATTTGGATATTGAGAGGTGACTCATATTTTTTGCAGAAATTGCTTGAAAATAATTCATATAATAATATTTGAGTTATTCTCCCACTCGAAAAGGTCCGGAACATTGTTTAAATAATCAAAATGTCAAAAAATAAAGGAAAAAATCGATTTTCTTCCTCGTTTTTTGATTATAACTTTAAAAGTATTCATTTTCGAGAAAAGTTGCACCGACATAAAAGTTGCGTAATTCAATTTCCTACAATATAGGTTTAACTGAAAATTTTAAAAATTGTCACCCTTGTTGCAAAATAGCAATAATTTCGAAAAAAAAATAAAAAAAAACAAGTATTGGCATTTTACGTTTTTCAACCATTCAGTCTACACTTAGGACCTTCATATTTCACCCAGAGAAACTTTATGATACGATAAAACAACATTGTAAATTTCATTAAGATCGGTTTAATAGATTTTGCAAAATAAATAATAGATTGCAATAAATAAAGTTGAAAGAAAATAAATTTTGCAAAATGTTGCAGCACTGAAAATAAAGCAGACAGCAAGTTGAATTTTTTTACATATAAAAGAATACTGTACCTTTCATTTGTAATTTACAAAATTAAAATCGGTTAACTACCACGGCGTCAGATATTTTTTTAAATAAACATTAATTTTTGGTGCTACGCGCAAGACAGCGGATATCTTTGCTCTGATTGGGCATTCCAATGACGTTTGATAATGATTGATAAATTTTAATTTTTAGTACATTTAGAAATAAATAAATAAATTTGTTTATTGCAAAATATAAACACCTACTCTGTCCTTTGAGATAATACTTTTTTAGCAAAAACTTTCTTTGTTCATATATTTTAACTTATGTAGAAAATAAAAGTGTATTATTTTTAAACATATGCAATTGTTTACATATATAATTTTTCACAAACAATAATCAAATTAGTTTGATTTTTGTGGAATTAAAATATGAACATACAACAAAATATAGAGTAAGAAAATAATATATTAGATAAAGATTGGAAGAAATTTTGGTGGAAATCAACTTGTATGAATCGAACACCACTGTCCTGCGCGTAGCACCAAAAATTAATGTTTATTTAAAAAAATTCCTGACGCCCTGGTAGTTAACCGATTTTAATTTTGTAAATTGCAAATGAAAGGTACCGTATTCTTCTATCTGTACAATATTTAACACAATTTAACTTGCTGTCTGCTTTATTTCCAATCCTGAAACATTTTGAAAAAATACAATTTTTTTTGCGAAAGCTGGATTGAAAAATTTATTTTGAAAAATCTATTAAACCGATCTTAACTAAATTTACAGTATTGTGTTACCATATCATGAAGTTTTTCTGGGTGAAATATGAAGGTTCTAAGTGTAGCAGAAATGATTGAAAAAAGTAAAATGCGAATACTTGTTTTATGTTTTTTTCGCAATTATTGCTATTTTGCAACAAGGATAACAATTTTAAAAATTTTTAACTAATCTTATATTGTAGAAAATTTAATTATGCAACTTTTATTTTAGTACAAATTTTCTCGAAAGTGAATACTTTTAAAGTTATAATCAAAAAACGAAGAAAAAAATCGAACTTTTCCTGAATTTTTTGACATTTTGATTATTTAAACAATGTTCCGTACCTTTTTGAGTGGGGGGATAACTCAATTATTAATGGATGTGTTAACTCCAAGCAATTTCAGCAAAAAAATTAGAGTCACCTCTCAACGTTCATCTCAAAACAGATCCGCCCGGACTAAAAGTATACTAGGTCCGCTTTTCAAAGAATGAAAAAACTCCTAATGCCTGGTTGCACCAACATATCTTAAGCTTAAGGCGTGCCTTAACCTCACTTTACGAAGCATATCCGTTGCACCATTGAGTCTTAGATCAATTTTCAGCTTGCCACAATGGATTGCCACGTGGATTGCATCTTAAACTTCGTCTCAGTTTGGACGTGCTTAGATCAAAATCGAAAATTATGGATGTATAAGCTGAGCTTAAGATTTGTTAGTGCAACCAGGCATAATAAACTCTACCTTATCATTGGATACGATACCAATTTGTAAAAACATTTATTTATTCCATATTGCTATACGGACTGGAAACATTGACTCTTGGAAATTGCAAGTATGAGGCGTATAGAAGCCTTTGAGATGTGGGGTTTTCGAAGGATGCTGAAGAGAGCACGTTACCAACGAGGTGCTGAGAAGAATGGGGACTGAAAGAGAACTTCAAAATATTGTAAAAAAACAGAAAAACGAGTTAATTAGGACATATTTGCAGAGGACAAAAATACAACTTTTTACGACTCATAATGCAAGGGCAAGTGGAAGGAAAAGAGTCCAGAAAGAAGAAAATTCTCCTGGCTGAAGAACGTAAGAGACTGGGCAGGCATGGACACACATTCGATACTAAAAATTCTCTAGATAGAGAACAATTTGCTGTAGTTATAGACAATCTTCAGTAATGGAGAAGGCACCTTAAGAAGAAGAATTATAAACATATTAATAACATGAGATACATTTACAATAAACAGAGGTTTAAGACAGAGATGAGCGCCTAAAGAACGTCAGAACAATTTGGAAATGTGGAAAGAGCTACTTAACTAAAACGAATTGAAAATAAATATCAACCAAACAAAAGTTAAGCAAATAGGAGAAACAAGAGAACTGAATATATAAATTGAAGGAGAAAAATAGAACAATAAAGCTTTTACATACTTAGGAGTAATAATAGAAGAAAAAGGATCTCTAGAAGCAGAAATCAATAGCAGAGTAGAGAAAATACTACCAGTGTATCACACAATGAACAAAAAAATTATTTACAAAAAAATATCACGGAATAAATATTTTTATCTACTCTATGTCATATAAGTTTTCATATAAGTATAAGTTTTTAGTTTGTGAAAACTTTTATTATAGATAGCAGTGCGTGAAGGGTTTAAAGTGTGCGTGAAGTAACAATGTATTTTAAATGGGATTTACTTTTTCGCACACTTTCAATGGGCTTTTTGCCACACTTTCATATAATCAAATATTCTTTACTTTTGCGTTGTCATGGTGGTGACAATATGGACAATGACTTACAACAAAATTTTTGACAGTTTTTTGGTGTGAAAGAAGGTAGGATATGAATAGAAATGAATTCCAGTAACGAAGAGTTACAGTTTTTTATTTGTTTATCGTAGATAAAACATTGTATGAAACTGTGCGTGAGGTACTTTTTGCGAACTTACGCGATGTATAGCACTCGCTCCGTTGTCGCTCGTACTGTAAATATCGCGTGCGTTTGCAAAAAGCATATCTCACGAACAGTTTCATAAATAACTATTATACTAAAATGAATAACCATTTTCAATTTCGCTGCAAAACGAAAATACAGCCGAACCATATTCCAGTCCAATCAGAGAGTGCTGCAAGCACCTCTACCGGTTTCGAAACTTATTAGTCTCTCATCAGGAGGCACATATGCTGCTCTCCCTGATTCAACCAAAACAAACCCCAGCGTGCAGTCCCGAATTGCAACGAACGAAATGGCATAGATGCCCTAGCGGCAACTGCTAGCAAAAGACTAAGTTTTCACTCTAATGGCATATAACATATCCCACCAGAATGAAAACAATGGGAACCTTCTCTGGTTACACCTCCGAGGCTTCTACAATTTGCAAGCCATACGGATGCTGAGACTAAGGAAGATGAGGGAATTCTACAATTTACAATTCACGTCACATCTGCTCAGCGCAGTAAAATTCCAACGAGACTGGTTCCCTTCATACTCCACACAGAGTAAATGTAAATCAAAAATGAATAACCATTTTCAATTTCGCTGCAAAACGAAAATACAGCCGAACCATATTCCAGTCCAATCAGAGAGTGCTGCAAGCACCTCTACCGGTTTCGAAACTTATTAGTCTCTCATCAGGAGGCACATATGCTGCTCTCCCTGATTCAACCAAAACAAACCCCAGCGTGCAGTCCCGAATTGCAACGAACGAAATGGCATAAAACTATTATACTCTGAGCTAATTAGCAAAATTCATGGAAAAGTTATTTACCAGCAATTTTATTGCTGGAATCGAATTATAAGATCCTATATATTAATAATATAGGTATGCAAAGTCCGCAGATAGTGTGCTACTTTTTTTATAAACAAAATGGCGTCGACAAATCGTATTTTTTTCAATTATTGCTCTATAACTTTGAAGATTTTAACTTTACAACAAAAACACCCAAATAAAAATTCACCGCAATTCAATTCTGCATAGAGATATGTTTTTGACGATTTGCTCCGACGAAAATTTTCCTCGGAAAATGCGGGTTTTCCTAACAAAAACTCTAATTTTCAAATAAAGTTTTAGGTAAGTAATTATTAATCAATAATTAAATAACTTAGTGACATCAAAGCTTTCTTGGTATAGATTGTAATTCCAGAAGCCGGTGAAAATTAAACGAATATTTTAGCAACAATTCAATTGTTAATTAACAAATTACGATCGCAATAATAAACAAAATATTCATGATACATTGATCAAACTTATAAAGATTATAAAGATGAGATGCTTATTTAATATTTTATCTACAAAATATAAATTTTTCTTTTTTTTGCATAATCTTTAAATTTTGAAAAAAAAAAAATAGTTATAATACGCTGGTCTAATTAGTAAAGTACAAAGAAAGGTTATTTACCAGCAATTTTATTGCTGGAATCGAATTATAAGATCCTATATATTATTAATATAGGTATGCAAAGTCCGCATATAGTGTGCTACTTTTTTTATAAACAAAATGGCGCCGACAAATCTTATTTTTTTCAATTATTGCTCTATAACTTTAGATTTAGAAGATTTTAACTTTACACCAAAAACACTCAAATAAAAATTCACCCCAATTTAATTCTGCATAGAGACATGTTTTTCCCGATTTGCTCCGACGAAAATTTTCCTCGGAAAATTTGGGTTTTCCCAACAAAATCTCGAATTTTCAAATAATTTTTTTGGGCCAATAATTATTTATCAATAATTATATAGCCTGGTGAAATAAAAGCTTTCTTGTTATAGATTATAAATTCAGAAGCCGGTAAAATGAAACGAATATTTTAGCAACAATTTAATTGTTAATTAACAATTTACAGTCGCAATAACAGCCAAAATAATCATGAGACATTGATCAAACTTAGAAAGATTATAAAGGTGTGATGCCTATTTAATATTTTGTCGACAAAATATAAATTTTTCATTTTTTTTGCATAATCTTTAAATGTTTAAAAAAAATTGTTATAAACAAATTAACATTTCTCAGAAATTGTTCATTATATTCTAATTAAAAAAATACTAAAAATGCGTATTTCATAGGTCTTGAAAATGAATGCTTTAAAAAAATTTTCCAACCATTTGCAAAAAAGTTATGAAACAGCAAAGTAAATATACGAAAGCTCCGTTGTTTATAATTAGTTTTAGTTGTTTCAAAGCTTAAAAGTGAGTCTATGGTACAACCTAATTACTCACAAAGAATGTCAAAAATTACTGCAATGGTTATATTTTAATCAAAGATTAAAAACACTTTTTTTTGTAATTTTTAGCGCAAAAGTAGGCCTGATACAGAGACGGAGCTAAAATGTTCACTCGAAGCGACTGACACGCAGCATGTATTATTTATTAAAAGTGTACATCACGCGGCCGGTCGTCGCTCCGAGTGAAAATGTTAGCTACAGTACTGTGTTACTCTACTTTCGCGCGTGTAAATTACAAAAAAATATATTTATAATCTTTAATTAAAATATAACTATTAAACTGATAACCTATATTTTTTTGTAAATAATTAGCTTGTACTTTAAAGTCACTTCTACGCTTTGAAAGAATTAAAAAAAAGTATGAACACAGTAGTAATCATATGATTACTTTGCTGTTTCATAACGTTTTTATAAATGGTTGCAAAAAAGTTTTAAAGCATTAATTTTAAAGATACTTAAAATGCCCATTTTACATATTTTTTAAAATTATAATATAATAAAAACTTTCTGAGAAACGTTAATTTGTTTATAACTATTTTTTTTTAAACATTTAAAGATTATGCAAAAAAATAAAAAAATCATATTTTGTCGACAAAATATTAAATAGGCATCTCATCTTTATAAGATTTCAAAGCTTGATCAGTGTATCATAATTATTTTGGTTATTATTGCGACCGTAAATTATTAATTTATAATTGAATTGTTGCTAAAATATTCGTTTAATTTTCATCAGCTTCTGGAACTATAATCTAAACTAAAAAGGCTTTTAAGTCACCAAATTATTTAATTATTGGTGGATAATTACTTATCTAAAACTTTATTTGAAAATTAAAGATTATGTTGGGAAAACCCGCATTTTCCGAGGAAAATTTTCGTCGAAGCAGATCGGAAAAAACGCGTCTTTATGCAGAATTTAATCACGGTGAATTTTTATTTGAGTATTTTTGTTGTAAAGTTAAAATCTTCGGAGTTATAGAGCAATAATTGAAAAAAACACGATTTTCGTGCGCCATTTTGTTAATAAAAAAAGTAGCACACTATCTGAGGACTTTGCATACCTATAATATTAATATATAGGATCTTATAATTCGATTCCAGCAATAAAATTGCTGGTAAATAACTTTTCCCAAAAATGGCCTATTCTCCGATAATCAGCCCAGACTATTATACGATGTTTACGATAAACTAGTTTTATTTCCTTTTTTACTGATTCTTATTAAATAGATCTCATTAAAATTAAATACGGTAATTTATTACCAACTTTAACAAAATCATTATCAAAAATGTCAAGGTAAATAATAATCTTACGTTCGTATCTAAAATCTGCAGTGTTGGATACATATTCAAAACCGACCTGACCTTAGCGAACATCCGAAACCACAAGAAATATTAAGTTAAAATCTGTTAAAAACGTTCATTAGAACTTATTTGGTTGTTACCACAATAATTTAACTCTAATTAACAATGCGTTTCATAATGTACACCAAGATTTCTAGTGCTCGTACGTTGTGACCTTTACATACATACAACCTCGCTTGTAGTATAGTAATGGGATTACAAAATATTTTAATGTCCTGCTAATTATTTTTTAATACTTAGGTATGAGCCTTTGTGTCTATTTACCTAATTCATTGAAATGTTAAAAAACAGTATCAGTGCTTTTGGAATTTTGTTTGTCCTTCAAGAGAATGTCAATTTTGGGAGCAAAAAAAAGATACAAAGAAGTTTGCCTACCCCCCTCCTACCCCCGGGCTCCCCACCTAAAAACATCATCACAAGGAAGGAAAACTAATGTGATTACAAATCAATATATTCAATTAAAAGTCAATTACAAGATACAATCAATTACAAGTAATATAATGTGATTACAATAGTTATTTATGAAACAGTTCGTGAAGTATGCTTTTTGCGAACGCACACGTGTTTAGAGCACGAGCGACAGCGGAGCGAGTGCTATACAACGCGTAAGTTCGCAAACAGTACTTCACGCACAGTTTCATACAATATTTGATCTACGATAAACAAATAAAAAAACGGTAACTCTTCGTCACTGGAATTCATTTCTATTCTACAATTTTTAGACCTTTGACATTTAAAAATTATAACTTCTTTCAAACCACAAAACTGTCAAAACTTTTGGAGTAATTTATTGCTCAAATGTCATCACCATGAAAACGCGGGTTGAGGATATTTGATTATAACGACAGAGCTATACAGCACATGTCTATTCTTAATTCAGATATACTTTCCAGTTTATATCACCTTTGCAGTGTACGTCAACTTAACAAGAAAAGTTAGGTTATGTAGAGATGTTGGTGGTGGACATATACAGCATATTGTTTGATTTTATTTATTATTGTTACTTATAATTTTGTTAATTCTTTTTATTTTTGATTAAAGTTCTGTGTTAAAGGTTTTGACTGATTTTTTATGTTTAATAATGTTAATCAAAATTAATTGATAAACCAATGATATAAATTCAGATTAAAACAAGACATACGTAATTTTTTTGCACGGCTAGCTTTGATGCCAATAATTGTGGATCGCTCGTTATGAAAGTTTGCCAAAATCAGTGCGAAAAAGTAAATCCCATTTAAAATACATTGTTACTTCACGCACTCTTTAAGTCCTTCACACACTGCTATCTATAATGACAGTTATCACAAATTAAAAACTTATGCATAATATGAGATATAGTAGATAAAATATTTTAATGTACTAGTAGATTTTTTTAATATGTATCATCAGGTATGAACCTTTGTGAAGAACCTTTGTGAGAGATTGTAAAGAACATAGATTAATTAGCTTGATGAGCCATGCACTTAAAGTACTCGCTTGTCAAGCTATCACTAGCATTACTATCATTCACTCGCGCATATACACCAAATTAGAAGAACACCTAAGTGAAGTCCAATTTGGATTCAAAGCAGGATTCGGAACGAGGGAAGCACTTTTCGGTTTGCAAGTTCTAATACAGAGAGCCAGGGATGTCAACTGCAATGTGTATACATGTTTCATTGATTTCGAGAAGGCATTTGATAAAGTCCCACATGGTAAACTAATCGATATCTTTAAAACATCAGGATCAGGACTTGATAGTAAGGATGTAAGACTGGTCTAAAACTTATATTTCCAACAAAAAGCAACAGTTCGTTTCGTTCATGAACTGTCCGCAATCTTTACACTCAGAAAAAAGTTAGACAGGATTGTATACTCTCATCAGCATTATTTAACATATTACTCAACATCTTTAGAGAGGACGAATCAGAAGGACTAGGCCTTGGACGAATCAGAAGATGGTGTTGTAGTAAATGGACAACTTATAAACAATACTAGATATGCAGACGATACAGTATTGCTGGCAGATAGCGCGCAGGGGCGCTAAAGGATGATCGATAATGTTGTAGAAGCATGTAATAAATACGGCCTAAAACTATAGAAAATATGCTATATGGACTGCAATATTAAGGATCAGCGGCGGCTCGTGGGTCAATCTTCAGGGGGGTCATTTTGGTTTGAAAACTTCAAACTGTTGATTTTTTAAAGTATTTAAAAGATCTTTTAGCATTTATATTTTAGATAAAAAATACAGACTTAGATAAAACTCAATACTATTTACCCTAGTTTTCCGAAAATTAAATTTGTCTTTTTTTAGAGTAAATCTTTTAAAAAATATAGGAAAAATGGTATGAACAGGTTATTGACTGATATATAGATAGGAATATTTATAGTATAATAAATTGTAAATTTATTAAAACGAAACTTACTTTAAATATTTTTATATTTTAAGTCAATTCTTCTATCCTTTAGTTCTGCAAAATAGTCTATGACCTTCTCATTGAAATTTGGAATGCTCTTGACAAGCGTTTTCTCGATGCTCAGCATAGACAAGGCACTAAGTCTAGGTTGTCCCATCGTATTACGCAGGAATGTTTTTACTCTTTTTAAAGTAGAAAAACATCTCTCACTTTCCACGGTTGTCATAGGGAGTGTGCACAAAATATTTAATAACTTCACTGCTTCAGAAAATGTTTCAGACAAATTCATGTTAATAAAAAGCTGAAGTATGGCTACTGCACCAGCACTATTGCGAAAATCCTCACGACAATATAAGACTTCAAGTTCCGATTTTAGTTTGGAAATATTCACTGTGGGATAATTAGCCGTCACCATTTTTAAAATATTTTGCGGAAAGTTGGTAGTGTATGCTTCAAATTTCTCTATGTAGAATAACTGTGAAATCATGAGATGATCATTGAAACTAAACCTGTGATTTATTTCAGATATAATAATATCACAAATTTCAAGTGCAGTTCGTCGCTTTGGATCCTCTGCAGTAGTTTTTCTTTTTTTTGCTGTTGATGTGCTTGGTACTTCTGATTCCAAAATAGTATTTCTAATTATTTGGATATTGTTGTTAAAAGACAGGATACAATTTTTGACAGATATAACATCAATGTCTCGCATTTGCAATTGTTTAAACAATATATCAACATGGGGCATTATTTTATGGAAAAAATTTAACCAAAATAAAAAATGCTCATCTTCCAAATGTCTTTTTAAACCAGTTGCTTGATTTATATTGTTACCATCTTGCTCCTCATCAATAATTTCCTCTAAGCAAGATTTTAAATCATCTTTATAAGTGTATACAATTTCAACACATTTTGTATTGAAAGCCCATCGAGTAGGCGCAGCTTTAGGTAGCCTTACTTTAACCACTCTATCCAGAACCATCGTACGTTTTGGAGATCGGCCGAAAAAGGACGAAAATCCGTGTAAATTTGCAAAAAATATTTTTATCGGTTTGTGTTGACTCGCCGCTTTTTGGAGGATAAGATTAAATTGATGGGCATAGCAGTGAATGAAGTGTGCATTTGGGTATATTTCTTTAATTTTTGTTTGTACTCCTCCCAGTTTACCGCTCATGACTGATGCACCATCGTAACTTTGGGCAATCAATTTTTCAGGTGCTTCATTAATTTTTAATAATTGAAGTTCTTCCAATATTACATTAGTTAAATGTTGTGCTGTAGTACCTAGGGGGTTAACAAATTTCCAAAATCTTTCATGTACAATACCAGTTAATACATATCGCAATATGATAATCATCTGCGTTTTATTGGAGCTGTCTGTGGTCTCATCTACTTGAATGGCCACAAAATTTGTCTGGCCAATCTCCTTCATGATATGAGTATGCACAATGGCTAACATTGATTCTAAAATATCGTTCTGAATTGTTTTCGATGTTCCTTTAAATACTGTACTTTTTTCAATGTGTTCTTTAAACATTAAATCCAGTTCAGAAACAAAATCGATAAGGCCCAGAAAAATTCCACGATTATTGGAGCTGTCACTTTCGTCATGACCGCGCAATGCAATTTCGAAAACTCCACAAAATTTTACACAGTCGATTAGTTTGTTTAAAATATACCTATTTTTAGATACCAATTCATTAAAGTCATGCACAGATTTACGATATACACTATCAAGTTGCTGTCTTATGTTAACACGTCCTAAACTTGCGTAACTCATTGATGAATTTATATGAGTAGTTGAAGAGGCATGTTTTGTAATTTTCACTTTTAAATGCTTAATGTCAGTTACTCCATTTTTCGCCCATACAGCGTCATTCGAAAACAGTAAACACGGATAGCAAAAAAATGCATTTCTCACACTGCAGCCACAAATCCAATCACACAAATTGTACATTGATTCTTTAAAATATCTTTGAATGTCCTTACCCCTATCCTTTGTTGTTTGTTTTAAATTCATGTTTGGTTTTGGTCGACCACTTTCTTTTTTCTCAAGCCGCCGTTCATAATTTAGTGTTCCAGCAGATTTTAAGGCAATTATTTCGTCAACAACACTCATCTTGTTTTTGTTACAATCACAAAAAAATCCAACAAAACAAAATAAATTACGCAAATACGCCGCGATCGATATAGACCTGCCGTGAAGTGCGGTCAGCAGACGGTAACTAACTAAACGTGAGGCCGTCGACTCTACTAGAGGTATACGACGGAAAGGTCACTCCCACTCTCGCCCACGAAATTGCTATCTGCCGTCTCTTTTCTATTTTACATGCATTTGTCCATAAGCCATAAGAACTGTATATAGACAATTTAAAATACGGCCCAGCCACGGGCTTGTGTATAGCGCGAGGCGCGACGTTATTATATCTATTATATTTGTTTTGCCAATGCAGACTGCTGAGAGAGAATTTTATATTTCAGAGTGAAGTTTTAGATAAAAGATATTTTTAATAAAATTGGTATTTTTATGAGATTATTTTAGGGGGGTCATTGACCAATTGACCCTAAGGAGGAGCCGCGCTTGTTAAGGATACTTGGGATCATAGATACGAGATAAAAACTGGTATAGAAAAAGCCAGAAGCTCTTTTAATAGTCTTAGGGAGATTTCCTGCCACTTATTTTTAAGTATCAATATACGCATAAGAATTCTTAGATGTCACGCCTTTAGTGTCCTCCTCTACGGAGTAGAAAGCTGGAATTTTACAGAAGATGCCATAAAACGATTAGAGGTCTTTGAAATGTGGTGCCACCGACGCCGACGTATGTTAAGAGTCTCATATATACACCACACAACTAACATAACTATCCCCAGCATTACAATTTCATTTGAGATCCCGCATCCTCAGTCTCTCTTCTGGCGTTTATTAGAGCACAGAAAATTATATATAAATATTATGCGTTTAATACATGATTATGTTTAAAAATAATATTTTGAGTACCATGAGTATATTATATCCACTAAAAAAATAATATCTATAACATTATATTTTGGTAACTGTTAATAAATATTTATAAGTAATTCAATTTGCTAATAATTATTATTTTAATTTCTTACAGTATCCCGAAGACGGTTACGTAGGCCCACAAAATCTTCAGCATCATCAGAATCAAAAGACCAAGAAGTATCATCCAGTATATCAAAACTAAGAAGAACTAGACCTAACCATCGAAAAGCATCCGAGAATACGTTACCATCGTCCAAGAAAGATAAAGATGACCACAGTAAAGTTGTTTGTTATTACACCAATTGGTCCCAATACAGAGTAAAAATTGGAAAGTTTACACCCGAAGACATCCTTCCTGATTTGTGTACCCATATCATTTTTGCGTTTGGTTGGCTGAAAAAAGGAAAATTGTCGTCATTTGAAAGCAACGATGAGACTAAAGATGGTAAAATTGGGTTATACGAGAGGATAGGGAAATTAAAGAAGGCCAATCCAAATCTTAAAACTCTACTTGCTATTGGTGAGTATATTGTGTTATTAGTTACTAAACTATTATTATTTGTTTATCATTTTTTGTCACTTTTAACTACACTATCGGCACAAAATTCTGCCACTAAAAATTTTTGATTAAGTTTGACAATTTATAACTTTATTATTTGTACTCAGATTTTCAAGATTCTTGCATCAATTTGTAGATACATGTATTGATATCGTTTATTATTATTCAGATAAAATTTTTGCTAAGATGGCATTAAACGGTGGTGAATGGAAGCGTTGTATTTTCTCCTAACTTTAAAAAATTCTGTGGAAAAGTTAAAGGGCTGATTTTGTTTCAAACTCCTTGCAGCGCCATTTAGATATTTATTTTAATGAGTCAATCAGTGTTTTTCTTTAAAAAATTGCACAGCTCTTACAAGAAAAGAGATATTTGGATACTTCCAAAAACAAAACCTTATTAATGCCTCCAGGATAATACAAATAGAATATATGAAACAAAATTAGCTCTTCAATTTTTCCACAGAATTTTTAAAGTTTTGGAGAAAATAGAACGCTTCCATTCAGCCCCGTATAGTGCTATCTAAGCAATTTGTTTGTTGCTGGAATAATAGAAAATGATATAAATACACGTACCTACAAAGAGACGTAAGAATCTTGAAAATCGGAATACAAACAATAAATATATAAGTTGTCAAACCTAATCAAAACTTTTAGTGGTGGAATTTTGTGCCGGTGAGTGTATTTTATTAACAGTTTAAAGAACATCAGCATTCTTCATCAGTACTTTTTTTTGAACAATCAATGTCTATGTCTATGCCATTAACCGAGGCAATGTCATCTACAGGAGGTTCCATGAAGTTGTTGCATTTTCGGTAACGTAGGAATTTGACCCCGTAATCTCCCTCATCATCATCATCGTTCATTTAGTGATTCGACGAACGTAAAATTTGGATTGGCTTATGGTTTTGAATGCAACAATGGCATTATATAGATCTTCTAGTAGTAGCCCCTTGTTTGTGCAAAATTTTTGTTCTTGAACCTAAAAAACCTCCTTTTGGCTGCCTTCTTTATGAAAAGTAGAACTAGGCTTACTCGTAACTAGATCGTAACTATCATACTCTTCTCTTTCTTCGACTTTCGATCAGTTTTCCCTTCTCCTGCTTTTGGATAACCAGGGAAATCTTAAAAAGAGAGGAAAGCTTAACTTGGAGCAGATCCTGGATAAAGACACTGATTTATGCATGATTTGAAGCGGCTTCTTTTTCTACTTGTAAGAGAGAACCATTGGGCGACTCATTTAAAAGAATATAACCGTGTGTTTTGTGTGGTTGATTATCCACAGTGCCAGCAGGCAGTCGATCAGTCACATAATTGTACAAGGAGTCTGCTTCAGTAAAAATATGTCGATTTGTTGGTATTCTAAAATTATATTGGAAGGTGTCAGGTTCTTCTGATGAGCTGTGTTCAACTAGGATGCTATATTATAAATTGATGCTATTTCCCTAGGGTTTAAATCATCCAAGAGTCAAGAGCTGTATTATAATAAGTCTTAAAAGGCCAAAGGATACGAATATCCAGTGGTTGAATTTTATTGGATAAATGGGAAGGTAAAGCTAAATAAAAGCGCCATTTTCCTTGCGTAGCATGAGACCTTCCAAAGAAAAATGGCTTTCTACGTTGCCCTAAATTAATAGAGTAGGGTTATCTCCAGAACTGCAGGTGTAGAGAATGAAATACTTGTGATGTGATCTAACCAGAAGGGGCGGCTAGGTTTAGTGTACCTGAAAATGGCGGATAGTGTTGCCAGATACAGAAATTAAGAAAATTGTGGTGAGATTAGTGCTCTTTTTTCCACTTGTGGCTTTGCACACGTGGTTGACGCCTTTTTCAGTCACTATTCATTGGGGTTTTATACAGTTGATGTAGTCGTTTAATCCAGATTTTACACCCTTGTCCCATCACCAAATTCTGGAACCTGTTAATACACCATCTTCAAATTATTGAAAAACAGGTCTAAATTATCTTTGATGAAATAATTATCGCGAGATAGGTTGTAAGCCTCATGGGTTCTTTGGGAAAGTTTGGGGCGCCTTTTTAAAAATTATAATAATAGTATATGCCTGCTGCAAAAAAGCCCATTTTAAAAATTGTTCTGTGTTTCAGGTGGTTGGTCCTTCGGTACCCAAAAATTTAAAGATATGGCGGCAACAAGATATTCTAGACAAACATTTATTTACAGTGCCATTCCATTCTTGAGGCAAAGAAACTTTGATGGACTAGACATGGATTGGGAATATCCTAAAGGATCTGATGATAAAAAGAATTATGTGCTTCTATTAAAAGGTAAAACATGTGAAAATTAAAATATACTTCTTTATTAGTAAATAATAAGCGCTCTTGATATTAAAAAATGTAATAGACTATTGGCATAGAGACATGATGCCAATGAAAATTTTTGAGGGCATTAGTAGTTGTTTGTGGACATCTATAATTTATATGATATGTAACATTTTTGAAGTTATACCTCTTTACGATCGAGAGTGAAATTTTATATTGCCGGGCGCATGCGCACACAGACAGTATGTACTTCGTTGCTAATCTTTCAAGATATATATGTCATCAGCGCTGTCAGCGCAAATAAGTCATATTTTATCATATAAAAGGATATATTAGTGTTCTTGGTAAATGTATTATTTATTATAATTTTTGTGCCTTTGGATTTGTCTTCCTCGGGAATAAGATATTTTTTAATAATATTAAGTATATTTAAAGTATTTTTGTATACCACTTGGTCTATTAAATTTGTCAGTATGTATGAGAAATCTTGTAACCTGTCAAAGCAAAAGGGATATAGCTCAGTGGTAAAGCGTGTGACCGGAGATCAAGAGGTCCCGGGTTCAAATCCCGGACGATTCATATTCTTTTTTTTATATTTTTGGTATCGTTTTAATAAAATTTTTTTAAAAGTGGTAGGTAAAGAAAGTTAGTTTAATATTTAAATAAAATACAAAACCTGTTAAGTATATTAATTTCGTTGAAATCATAATAATAGAAGTATAACTTCTTACGTGCGTACAAAGTACACACACATTCTTTTTTTTTTAAGTAAAACTTATTTATTATTTTTTCCACCATGCGTGCTGCATAATTAATTTTGTCTATATTTTAAATATGGGAAAAAAGCTAGGCCGAGAAATTTCTGAAATTGGACGGCCAACATCCGGGATAGTGTATTTAGATCGTCTTCTTCCACTTCGGCAATACCTATTACTTGATGAACTTTGCATTTGTGGCGGGACACATTCTTCACGGCTTCATACTCCAAGGCGGCGAAAATAGCTCCTTCAATATTTAGTAGCGTCCTCTCTTTAATAATAATGTCTGCTGTAGGTCTTCATCGCGCAGGTGTACAGGAAGCATTGGATGATGAGTTGGTGCAAAAACTCTTCCGGGGCTTCGGACCAAGCAAGTAGTGCCATCTATTCTACTTTCGCTCCGTATTATTGCACAGGTTCATTGGAGCCTTATACGCACTGTCACTTGACTTAGGTAGAATTGTTTTAAATGTTGGCTGCCGTATCTTAGTTCTAGAGCCAATACGATGGTCCTATAAACTTTTTTATGCGTCGTTTGGATGTTTTGGAGGATTTGGACAGCTTTAGCACGAAGTCGTTGGAAGCGGTTAGGGGAAAGACTGGAGGTAGGAGAGTCAAGCTTGTTTGCATTTTTTTGGGGTCCAAAAATTGATATTTTCAGCAAAATACAGTTTGTTCATTTTTTTTTTGAGTGTCATTTTCTTCTTTGATAACTGGACTATAAATTAATTATAATATAATTTATAAAGTTTTTTCTTTTACCAAGTCCTACCTTGATCTTTTTATGTGTACTCATTTT
Source organism: Diabrotica virgifera virgifera (assembly GCF_917563875.1). Taxonomy (NCBI): domain Eukaryota; kingdom Metazoa; phylum Arthropoda; class Insecta; order Coleoptera; family Chrysomelidae; genus Diabrotica; species Diabrotica virgifera. Next base: position 5,142,450 of record NC_065449.1, on the reverse strand, counting down.
GTCAATTTTTTGTTCGTTAATTGGTATTTCTTAGTAACCGATTTCATTGATTAAACCATATTGTTTCGTTTGATCTAAAACAATTAGTAAAAAAATATCAGGCATTTAAAATTATTTATAGCTTGTTAGTATTATACCGTATTATACAATGAAACCGGATTATTACAGTTTACGGGTTACATACATAAGTCTTGCATACGTCTTATGTAACTAGTATCATTTGTTAAAATCAATGTGAATGGAACACTAGTAAATTTATATTAGCAAGCAAACTAGTTTATATGCTACATGGTGATCCCCTTTAATCACGTTTATTTTTTGGACTCTCTTGTTTATCATATTTTTTTACATCCAATGTTTATTACGTTGACACAGAGATAATGAAAAACAAGTGCAAGTTAAAAAAAACCACAACGACCGCAATTTACATAAACAAGGACCTAACATTGCAAGAAAAAGAAATACAGAAACAAATAAGCAAATGCAAATTGGCGTAAGCAGAACAAGGAAAAGGAACACCTAATGTCAAGAATAGGATACAAAAAGTTAACAGTAGACGGTAGAAATAGAAGATGGTATGAAGAGAAGGAGCAGAAGAGAGAAGCTTAATGGTAATGCAGGCAAAAGAAGAAATAATAACTGAAAATTTGGAAATTTATATCAAGGAGTAAAAAAGACACGACTGACGCAAAATAAAAGCAGATATCTTGCAGAAACAAAGATGGTGTGTTACTAGGAGACAAGGCAGGAAAATTAAACAGAAGGGCAAACTATTTCGACGAATTATTAAACGATAAACGCTGAACAGAAATATAACAACGAACACAAGAAATAAAACAACAAATACAATAACCTACAGAGAAAGAGGCAATAGAAGGAAAAAGAGATCTACAGATAACAAGAGAGGGAGAGAGAGAGACAGAGAGGGAGAGAGGTAGAGAGAGAGACAGATAAAGAGAGAAAGAGAGAGATATCGAGAGAGATAGAGCGGGAGAAAAAGAAGTGTCAGCAGAAATATTAAAGCAGGTGGATATATACTGCACAAAAAGATAGCTCAACTTATAAAAATATGGAAAAACGAAAAATGACAGAGGAATAGAACACAGTACTCTTCTGCTAAATCCACAAGGAATAACACTGTCTGTAAAAATTACAACACACTAGTAGAAGTAGTATAATATAAAGTATTAGCAAAGATTATAAGAAGTAAAGTAAAAATCTACGAAACAGAAACAATAAGAGAATACCAGGTTGGTTTCAATCATGACCAAATTTTTATGCAAAATTATTACAAAACAAAAGTTATGAACAAAATTCAAGTTTGCAATACTCTTTATTGATTTTAAGCAGGCCTACGGTTCCATTTCATGAAACGGACTATACGAAGTACGGAGAGCACTAGGAATAACGGAGAAACTGCTACGATTAGTTAAAATGACGCTAATACAGTCAAAAAAGTTATAATAATGGAGAAATAGGGAGACCCCTTTCAGCAGATTTACTCAACCTACTTTTTTTTTATTTTTTTTTATTGGCTTTAGGATTAGACCATGCTGCCAGAAACAAAGTAAATAATACATACATAAACATAATATATATCTTATCTAAACTATCTAATTACTAATCTAAGTTAAGGTTATCGAAGTCTGACCGACCTTTTTGTTAAGAATAGATATAATAAACATTTTATTTTTAAAGTGAATTTTTGCTAAATTAATCTTAATAAAAATTATGGGATAAGGACAAGGGTCACACTTTTCTCATTCAAGGGTTTTTCTTTTTTTCTTAATAATTATTGATTACCTATATACCACCCACCCCACACGGTAAGGCAGGCATGTCTACTTACTAGATAAAATAATTAGTGGAGCTAAGAGCCAGACAAGCGGCACGATTCTAAACAAAAAAGAAAACAAAAAAGATTCTAAACAAAAAAGAGTATTGAATATAATTTCTCCTCAAGACTTCCTGGAGCTCTAAGCATAAGCAAAGCAGAGAGTATAGCAATACATCAAGCGGTGGAAGTCGCAACTACAAAACATCTAAAGAAAGCTATAATATTTTCTGATTCGCTCAATGCAATAACCAATATTAAAACATGTAATATATCTGCTTCAGCAGATATAAGGGCCCTAAAAACAAAGAAACTTATATCTTCAGCCAATGAGAATGGTACCAAAATTCTCCTTTCCTGGATACCTGGACACTCTAATATATTTGGTAACACCCAGGCTGACATACTGGCAAAAATAGGAAGAGACCTGAATGTACCCATGGAAGTACAACTGAATTCCCAGGATGCCCTATCAGTCATCAGAGGAAAAATTACAAAAGAGTACCAAGAAAAATGGAAATCTTTAGTCCAGAAGAAGACTTCGCAATACAAAACAATTCAAGACTTCTTTCCTACAAAACCTTGGTATTCAAATTTTCCATATAGAAATAGAAGACACACTACCACCATCATTAGAATGCGCACAGGCCATTGTTTAACAAAACAACATCTGTATAAAATGAATATAAAAGATAATCCTTTTTGTGAATGTGGTCGTCTCGAGGATCTAAACCACATCTTTTTTGAATGCCCGATTAATGTGATTCCTAATTTTGATATATACACAAAATTTATTTCCATGAACTTCAAAACACCGCTCTCTATATACAATATTCTAAGTTCCTTAACGGAAGAATCAGTCAATGTAATTATGCGTTTTCTTGCAATTAACCAAATAAGCTTATAAACTGCAATGCGTTTTCTAGCAATTAACAAAATAAGCTTACAAATTGCAAGGCTCAACTGTTTATATGTATCCGTGTTATATTATGTTGCTTTGTCATTTAATTTATGTTTTAATTTTTAATCATACTTAACATGACCCAATTAATCTCATTTAATTATAATCATCACACCTCATCAAAAGCTTCCTTACAAGAACATAGTCAGCGATTTTGGTATGGCTTAGAACCAGACTACGTCAAGATCGCTAATAAATCGTGCTGGTAATCGCCTTGCAGCGAAACCAAAAACAAAAAAGAAGAAGAAGAAGAAAAAAGAAAACAGTGCGTAGGTTTCTCAGATGACACTTAGGTATTTTTGACACTTTTATTAATATTTCAAAAGTATTTGCACAATTTGGAAAAGCTCGAAAATGTTGCGTGACTATATATAAATCAAGAAAAATTAAGTGTATGCAAATGAAAGAGGAAAGCGCAGAAGCAAATAAATCGTTCGCTCTAATAATGAATGATAGAGAGAGAGAGAGAGAGAGAGAGAGAGTATAAATTTGAGAAGCTAACAGAATTTGTAAGCCTAAAGAACACCACATCAAAGATTAGTTTCAACGGAACAACTTCAAACGAAATCAATATAAACAAAGGCGTGAAACAAGGCGACTCTATCTCACCGATACTATTTAACCTGATGTTGGAAGTAATAATAAGAAGGACAAACTTTGCAAACAAAAACATTATTACAGATTAACTGGTAGCATATGCAGATGATCTAGTCATCATAGCGAAAACGAAGATGACACTTATAAAAGCAGTTGAAAAATTAGATAAGGAAGCGAAGAGAATAGAGCTACAGATAAACCAGCACAAAACAAAATACATGACAATAGGGGAGGACGACACAACAAATCAGAAATATCTAATAACACAGAACCATAAATTTGAAACTGTATCCACCTTTAGCTACTTGGGAGTAACAATAGGAAAAACCGGAAAAGAGAGAACAGAGGACAGAATTTTGAAAGGCAAAAAAACATATGGAATGAATAGAAATCTACTGAGAAGCAAAACCCTAAGTAAGAAAACCAAGATGAACATATATAAGACCTTAATAAAACCTGTTGTTACCTATGGGATGGAAACAACAACGGTGAACAAGAAAGAAGAAGATAGTCTTCAGAAATTTGAAAGAATAATAATGAGAACAATACTGGGCCACAACGTAACAAGAGAGGGAGAAATACGAATGAAAGCAAATGCCGAAATTGAAGAAGAATTAAAGAGAGAAAATATAGTCAGATACATAAAATCGCTTCGCTTAGAATGGATAGGACATATACAGAGACGCCCACAATCAGATATGCTGAGAAGAATAACTAACTGGACACCACTATGGCCCAGGTGCAGAGGAAGACCTAGAAGAAGATGGTTGGGTGATGTAGAAGAAGACATAAGAGCAATGAATGTTCAGTGCAAGGACAGGAAGAAATGGAAAAGAGTCACGAGAACAGCAAAGACACACAGCAAGCTATAAAATGACAGAGGAGTAATCCACCTCACCCAAAAATAGGATTTTAAACGCCACGGCGTTAGCTTTAATCCGTAGGGATTCTAATGCTTAATGAATGAATGAACAGAATTTGAGTACCTTGAAATAACAGTTACAAATAGAGGACGCGAAGAGATGTAAGTTCATAAAGAGTTGTTGAAAGGTAGCAACGCAGTAGGATCATTAAATAAAAGAAGAACAATCGTTAGACATTTGGAAGACGAAACTCTGGAGAAATTTTTTGAAGGGATAAAGAAGGTTAACGGGGAATGGCTAAAACCAGAGCACAGAAAATCAGGGGATTAGGCGGTTAGAGCATGTTTTACGAGTGCCAAAAAAAAGAAACAACCCAAGAGTTCTGCAAGCGGAAGAATAAAGGAAGAAAAAAAGAGGGAGACCACGGAGGATGTGATTTGATATAGAAGAAATAGGAATAAGATAATTGATATAATAAGTGAAGGACTGTAAAAAGTGGAAGAAACTATCGAAGGTAAGATCATTTAAGGCCTGTAGTGATGTTATATAATAATATATGTTAACTAAATAGATCTATGAACAAAGATAAGAGATCAAACGAGATAGAAAAAATTTGGAGGAAGTATATATGATATTACTTTCACTATACAGGGTGTCCCGAAAAGAATGGTCATAAATTATACCACACATTCTGGGGTCAAAAATAGTTCGATTGAACCTAACTTACCTTAGTATAAATGTGCTCACAAAAAAAGTTACAGCCCTTTGAAGTTACAAAATGAAAATGGATTTTTTTCAGTATATCGAAAACTATTAGAGATTTTTTATTGAAAATGGACATGTATAATTCTTATGTTAGGAACATCTTAAAACAAAATTATAGTGAAATTTGTCCACCCCATAAAAAATTTATGGGGATTTTGTTCCCTTAAACCCCCCCAAACTTTTGTGTACGTTCCAATTAATTCATTATTGTGGTACCATTAGTTAAACACAACGTTTTTAAAACTTTTTTGCCTCTTAGTATTTTTTCGATAAGCCAGTTTTTATTGAGATGCGGCTTCTTTTTCAATATATTTACGTAAAAATTTTATAGGGGTTTTGTTCCTTTAAACCCCCCTAATGTTTGTGTACGTTCCAATTAAACTATTATTGTGGTACCATTAGTTAAACACAGTGTTTTTAAAACTTTTATCTCTTAGTCTTTTGTTCATAAGTCACCTTTTATCGAGATGTAGCTTCTTTTTCAAAATATACCTAAAAATGTAAATTATAAATAAATTTTCAGATTATTAACAGGTCTCTATAACCGTACTTAACGATATACAAATATGTGGTGGATTCGACAAGTATTCAAAATATCTCGATAAACACTGGCTTATCGAAAAAGTACTAAGAGGCAAAAAAGTTTTAAAAATAATGTGTTTAACTAATAGTGCCACAATAATAATTTAATTGGAACGTACACAAAAGTTTGGGGGGGTTTAAGGGAACGAAACTCCCATAAAATTTGTATGGGGTGCACAAATTTTACTTAATTTTTTTTTAAGATATTGCTGTCGTAAAAATGCCACATGTCAATTTTCAATAAAAAATCTCTGAGAGTTTTCGATATATGAAAAAAAATCGATTTTCGTTTTGTAACTTCAAAGGTCTGTAACTTTTTTTGTGTGCACTATTGTATATAGGTAAGTGAGGTTCAATCAACCTATTTTTGACCCCAGAATCTGTGGTATAATTTATGACCAATCTTTTCGGGACACCCTGTATAACGAAATTAATAAGATTGGGATATTTTTGTCGGTGTGAGCTATTTTTATTATTTTTGGTTTTCCAGTTTTTGTTAATTCTTTAAGATATTTTTAAATAAATGCAGTAACCTTGATAGCATAAATATATTTTATTTGAATAAAATATTGAATATTTAAAAAAATTGGACTTTTCCACAATTAAACAATTTTTAAATTAGAAATAAAAACAGAAAAAATAAAAAAATAGATAAAAAACAGAAAAAATAGAGTTGATACCATCTAATATGTAAAAATATTCAATATAGTTATTAATATTTAAATCTATTCCCATCTTGTTAGTCAATGACTTTTCATACCGCCCGTTAATAATATTGTTTTAAGCAATAGTGAATCGAATGCACTCATGTCTGAATAGTTTCCCAGCATAAGCACACTTTCTTCGACCTCAATTACCATAAATACATGGATAGTTCGCATCCATTGTATGTTTTCTCTATTGGTTGCTGATTATTCTAATACCATTATTGTTGGATCGATTATTATTAAATAAAATTTCTACACTAGATCTTTATAGATGGATGGCAATATGTATTAAACTTCGAGATTTACATAATATATATTATAGTAGTTAGATTATAGGTACTTATAATATTATTAAGATTAGATTGTCTTGTTCAGATAATCTTAGTATTATACTATTTCAATCGATGAGCTTGTAGATATTTGAGAGAAATCTAGCGTATTCGATAATATTCCATGTAAAGACTACCGTCTGAAATATATTGGCGAAACGAAAAGAACCCTGAAAGGACGTTCGACATCCCATCGAAGTGAATTTAGATGCAATAAAAAAGATATTTGAAGAGAATTAAAGTAAAAACATTAAAGGAAAAAATTCATAAAAAAAATTAAATTGGACTGAACGTGAACAGTTATTTAGAATGAATGACAACAGACACGTTAAAATTAGATAGGAAGCGAGGCCGATAGGAAAAAACGGGAGAGGCCGACCAAGGAAAACCTGCAGTACAAGTTTGATGGAAATATTGAAGAGTAGAGCAAAATCGTGGGAGAAAGCCAAAGCATTAGCTAGGAATAGAAAAAGTGGCATAAATTCGCAGAGAATAATGAGTAAAGAAGACACCTCGACACCTTCCGGTATAAGAGGAATATCGATTATGTTATGTTAAAAACTCTTTACGTCCTCAGAACGTATTCCATTTCAATTAATTATCAAATTAATTTTGATAACATCAAATCTATAGTTACAGAAAATAATTTCTATGAGATCTTTCCTGAAAATTTGCCACATCCTAAGAGAACAAATCTCCATGAATAAACGTATCAACAGATACTGACCTTCATAGCATAGACCTTCATCCATTGATGACCATTAGCATAGCCACATCCTAAGAGGACAAATCTTCATGAATAAACGTATCAACAGATACTGATCTTCATAGCAAAGACCTTCATTTAATCCCGACTTTCTAATCCACCATGTTTTCCTGGTCATATCATAAAAATATTCATACAAAGAGCTGCTTTTTAAAATTTTATTTTTGGTTTCAGAACTACGAGAAGCATTCGAAGCAGAATCTCAAGAAATCAAGAAAAACCGCCTCCTCCTTACAGCCGCTGTACCTGTAGGTCCAGATAACATAAAAGGGGGATACGACGTCCCAGCTGTAGCATCATATCTTGACTTCATCAACCTTATGGCTTACGATTTCCACGGCAAATGGGAAAGGGAAACAGGACACAACGCTCCGCTGTACTCACCTAGCAGCGACAGTCAATACCAAAAGCAATTGAATGTTGAACATGCGGCAAACCTCTGGGTTAAGTTGGGCGCTCCCAAGGAGAAAATGGTAATAGGAATGCCTACCTATGGAAGATCGTTTACTTTATCAGATACTAGTAGACATGGTGTACATGCTCCTAGTAGTGCTGGTGGTAAAGAAGGTCCTTATACAAAGGAAGGGGGATTTTTGGCCTACTATGAGGTAATTCTGGTTAGATATATAACTAAACATGTCTGAATTAGATGATCTCTAGAGAGAATTGTATATTTTGTATTATTTGTTATATTAGTGTGTATTATTTTAATCATTTTAAAGAGTTCTTTTAGTGGGAGAGAAGATTCATGTGTGAGATTTATATTCTTTAAAATTCTTGTGATATTATTTTTCATGCGTAGATAATTAATTTTGAGTGAAGCATTTGTAACAAGGTGTATAAGGCATATTTGCTCCCTGAAATACCAGAAGAAAGGCAGGATTTATGCCAGGAAGGGGCACCAGAAAGCATATTCTTAACCTAAGACAGATCATCGAAAAATCGAAGGAATTCAATGTAAACACATTTCTATGTGTGGTTTATTGATAACAGTAAAGCATTCGACTGTGTCAAAAGGGACAAAATGTGGAAGTACCTGGCGGAAAGGTGCTCCAAAACACCTAGTGGCATGGGTAGTTATTTATTTAGCGTGAGGCTATATCACAGTTTTTGTATATAAATAAAGATAACAATACATTATCAATAATATTTAATTTTTATACTTAAACAAAAATTTAGTTAGTAAATATAAATTCAATCGACTCATTGGTCGCCATTAAAAAATCGGACCGATTGCTACTGTACGATCTGATTGGCCATCCCTCCACCAAATGCTTAACCGTTTGTCTTTCGGCACCGCAATTTGGAGAAAGTATTTTTCCCCATCTAAAAAGTGAGTCAGAGCACCTACCATAGTTGGTTCTAATTCTGTTTAGTATCGCCCAGATTCGTCTTGGTTGATTGGCATTGGTAATAAACTTCTACGTAGAAAAATCAGCAAAGGTGAGGTCACTTTTTAGGTGAGTAGAATTGTCAGAGAATTGCCGATTGGCAAGGCTGTAAGGTAGGGCTGCGTGATAAGACCCATTCTATTAACATATATGGAGAAGCCATTGTGCACGAAGCAATATCAGAATGGGAAGGGGCATATCCATTGGCGGCAAAAGAATCAACAGCTTAATGATACGTAGATGATACAAGGCATTCCGCAGAGTCAATGGAAGTATCGACGGAGCTGTTAGAACCAATAGAACGAATGAGTTTGGAAGCAGGCAATGTCCATAAATAAATCAATAATAAAGATTGGGATCATAGATAGAAGAAATAACAACCAGCCAGACATTGTCAGAATCAATGATATCGAAGAGGGTAAATCAATTTGTGTATCTGGTCATCCCCATAACCAATTGCGGAGGATGGACCAAATAAATTAAAAGAAGGTCAGTCTTGGTCAAGGGAGCAATGACAAAGCTCACCAAAGTATGGAAAAGCCACAACATCACCATAGATACAAAGATAAGGCCTGTAGAGACAATGGTCTTCTCCATCTTTTAATATGGATCTGAATCCATGAAAGTTTGAGTGAGAACTGAAAGTCCGTGGTGTACAGACGTGTTTACAATTGCTCTCTAAAATATATAGTTTCGTGCCATTGATTGTTTTTAATTAATCAAACAGTAAGTCTTTTTTGGATCTACTACATACATTAGTTTAATTAACAACTTCAAAAAAAACATAAACCTGCACCTCATTAGAAGAATGTCTTCAAAATCTCTGTGCTTATATTGCAATAATTTGTTAATGGAGATCGATAGCCAGGTCTCTTGTCTAAGTTGCAACAAATTATGCCATAAAAGATGTGCTCGATCAGAATTAAATGGTTGCAATGAAACATCCGTATCATTTGAGAACTGGCATTGTAATACCTGTAGAGCCTCTCCGAATAACATTACTCTTCAGAATGAGCCATCTATGTCTTCAGCCTCGCTACTCAGCAACCATCAGTTTGATTTACTTATGGACAAATTATCCATTCTCACAAATTCTGTGACAGAATTAAATAACAAGTTTTCTACACAATCACAAATGCTTGAAAACTGCATGAAGGATGTATCCGCTCTTCGTGATGAAAATAATCTTCTTCGTGAAAAAGTTAGTTCCTTGGAAAAACTAGTGAACTCTACAACTCCGTCACAAGATGATATATATTACGAAACTACTCAGCGTTTGAAGCGGGAAAAGAACGTCCTACTCCTAGGAATTCCTGAAAGATCACCCGAAGATGACGCTCGCATAATTAAAGAAGTAATTACGCACTTATCTCCGAATTCTGCGAATTGTATCCAGTCCGGCTATCGTGTTGGAAAAAATACTAATAATAACAAACCTCGTCTTTATCGTGTTGTTTTTGGGACTCCTAAGGCTGCATTGGACGTTTTGAGAAACAAGAAGAATATTTCTCGTAATTTATATCCTTCAGTTAAGATAATCTCTGATATGACACCTAAACAGCGTCAACATCTAAATGATTTACGTGCAGAACTAGAGTTACGATTAAAAACTGAAACAAATCTCACTATTAAATATGTTTATGGAGTTCCGCAAATCGTTCAAATACTATCCAACAAAAGAGTTCGCGAGGAAGAGTCTTCACCTAATCGAGAGTCTGGCCTAAAAGTTGTAAAACCTGCCTCCTCGAAATCTGAATAGCAATCAGTACACATTGTTTTTTGGAACTCACAAGGAATTAATAGTGTTAATGACTTTTTAAGTGATTTCAATGATATACCCATTCTTTGTTTATCGGAAACATGGGTTATTACCGAAAATATAAAATTTTCAAATTATTTATCTACTTACTCATGTGCCAGTTCAGTTGCCATAAAAGAAAAATCCTTGGGTAGGGCTAGCGGTGGTCTATCAATTTTTTGTAATCCCAACCTTTCTTCTGTTTGTATTGATAAATCACCTTGGTGGATCTTTTGTTTAATATCTAGCAATAATTATAAATTTGTAGTCTGTAACGTTTATTTTAAACCTAGTCTAAGTATTGAATATTTATTGTCACTATTTCAGGAGGTGTTATCTAATATTTTAGAGAAATTTAATGATACACCTATAATTATTGGAGGAGACTTTAACTCCCGTGTTTCAGACAATGACGTATCCCCTCCTGAAATATTTGAAAACACAAATTTTTTTGACGAGAGACAAAGTTTAGATACTGTAATTAATGCAAAAGGTAGATGCCTTCTTGATTTCATGAATTTTAACGGGTTCTGTCTGTTAAATGGTAGGTGTATTTCTGATCGGCCTGCAAAATTTACTTTCGTCGGCCCTATGGGCAAGAGTACAATAGATTTAGTCTGGGTAAATAACTCACATTTGCACTTTGTTAATGATGTTTACGTAAATACAACGTGTACTTTATCAGACCACTTTCCTGTTTCATGCTTTATAACTCAAACGTATCTTTCACCTATGAAAGAAACTATAATAAAAAATAAAACTATTTTTAAGTTAAACGAATCTTTAGTTTTGTCTTATAAACTAAACATGCAAAATTCGGCGGGAGTGCACATAATTCATGATGTCGAAATGGCAAACAAAAACCTGTTGGATAATATTTATAAAACAGCTGATAATCTTGGGCTGTCAAAAAGTATAATCACTCCTAACAGACCTAATAAACACAAACCGTGGTATGATTGTCAATGTAGAGATCTAAAGAAATCAGTTAAAAGTAAACTCAAAATTTGTCAACAAAACAATTTCTCAAATCAAACTAAAAACGAATACTTAATTATTAAAGCAGAGTATAAAAAATTATTAAAAGTAAAAAAAACTGAATTTCAACAAAATATTATTGGTAATATTTCCAACTCTACTGATTCAAAAACTTTTTGGTTTCATATTAAAAGAGCTCGAAATGTTTCAAATAGTTACATATCTTTACCTGCTGCAACATGGGAAACATTCTACTCTGAAATTATGGGAGCCGGGATAGTGGACACAACCCTCTATTTCGATGCGAGGAATCCGTATTTTGATAATCCTATTACCACCAATGAAATTTACTTAGCTTTAAATTCCTGTCAAAACAACAAAGCTCCAGGATCTGATAATATTCCCTATGAGTTTTACAAATACTTACCCAATAACTGGATCTTATACCTTAACTCATTTTTCAATACTATCTTCAACACTTCCACTTTTCCTAATAGTTGGTCGAAAATTACTCTAAAAATGCTCCACAAAAAAGGTCCCTCTAACGATCCTTCCAATTACAGGGGAATTGCTTTAGTGAACTGCATTACTAAAGTATTCATGCAAATTGTTTTGAACCGTTTAGTCAATTGGGTAGAATCGTTTAATATACTTCCCGAATCCCAATCTGGTTTTCGTAAAGAACGTGGTTGTTACGATAATGTCTATACTCTTACATCCATCATTCAATTTCGTCTCCGATTTAAAAAGCGCAAGCTATTTGTATTGTTTGTTGACTTTAAGCGGGCTTTTGATTGCATTAACCACGCGTTGCTCTGGTCTAAACTTTTTGCTTTGGGTATTAGCTCTAAAATTGTACTTCTACTTAAATCTTTCTATTCTAATGCTACCTTTAGGGTTAATGCTGACGAGCAATATACTAAATCGTTTAACATTTGTGAGGGCGTGTTACAGGGAGAAGTCCTCAGTCCCTTGTTATTTGCGTTATTTCTTGCAGACATCGAAGATTTTTTTAAAAGCCGCGGAGCAGAAGGCATCAATGTTAATAACGTAAATGAAATTCTTATGCTTTTATACGCTGACGATTTGGTAATATTAGGTCACTCGGAGATCGATATATCAAAAAAATTAAAAATGTTGGAGGATTACTGCAAACAAAACAAACTTACTGTCAATACTGCTAAAACTAAAATTATGTGTTTCTCTAGGGGTCCTTATAACTTAAAAAATAATATTAAATTCACTTTCAATCAATATCCCATTCTATTAACTAACACCTATAATTACCTTGGAGTGACTTTTGCCTCTTCGTCTCTATTCCGTGAAATGGCAGATGTGAGTAATGCGAAAGCTAAACAAGCAACTGGAGCACTTATACCTGTTCTAGCTAAACTTAAAATTGACTGCATGCAAACGAGGCTACAACTTTTTGATGCATTAGTAACAAGTACAATCTCCAATTGTATTTCTGTATGGGCACTCCGTTATGTAGATGTTCTCGAACAAGTTCAAGTACAATTCCTAAAACGAATTCTTATGCTTCCCATATCCACACCCGGTTACATAGTCAGAGTAGAATGCGGCAGAGTCAAACTCTTGTATAATATATTCAAGTGGACACTAAACTGGTTAAAGAAAATTTATATGATGGACGATTCCCGTTACCCCAAAATGTGCTTTTTTCGTCAACTACAACTGATGGAGACCGATAGCAGGTATAACTGGGCAGCGCAGGTAAAATCACTTTTTACTTTTATTGATGCTGAACCTATTTGGAATAATCTCTCCCTTCATTCCCTACAACTGAATAGAAAAGCCTTGTTAATCAAATTTAAAAATAAGCTCTCAGAATTAGATATTTCTCTTTGTCAGCAATCCAATTTTCTCCCCTTATATAAACACCTAGCTCTTTCCGAATTAAGTCAAAAATACTTATGCCTAAAAATGCCCATCCAGATTACAAGAACTATTGCACAGCTTCGATTATGTAATTCATTCTGCTTAACGTTCACTTATAAGGATTCTACATATAAAATTAATCCTAATGAAATCAGTACTATTTGTAACAATAAGGAGTTAGAAACAATTGAACATATACTTTTTGATTGTCCAATATATTCTTGTATGAAACAATCATCCATTAATTATATAGCCGATATTGATACTGTAACTCATACCTTAAATAACATTACAGTATATTCAGCTAAAATAATAGCTAGCTATATCTGGAATGTTCTAAAACTTAGGTCTTTCATCATAAATGAATAGTTAAATACGTAAATTATACTTTGTATCTTTAATTAATTCTTATATAACTCGTTGTTTTTTTTTTTTTTTTTTTATTTATTTCTTTCTTTTGTTTATCCCTAAAATAAACATATTGTGTGTTTCTTGGGATGAGAAAAAGGAACGAAATATTTGTTCTCACCCTTTCCATAAAATTGTAAAATTTTAAAAGGAAATAAATGTATCTATCTATCTATCTATCTATCTGAATGTTGGTATTTGAAGGCAGTTGATAAATGTAGGTACTATAGAGTGGGCTTCGAAACTTAGCCTGTGTTAGCCTGTGTGGAGGAGACGCTGCGGTTAAAATGTTTTCAATTGGCTGTATGTGGCTTTGAAATCTAAAGCCTTTTTCGGTTTTTTTTGGGTGCGGATTATTTTGGAACTATGCAATTTTCATTTAGATGTTTAATTTCTGAGATAATAGGAGAGATTGAAATTTGTCTTTTGGCTTGATTGGTTCGTTGGCTTTAGTATTATTGCTGCTTGCTGTAGTTGTTTAAGTTAAACGTTTTGTTTTATTACAGGTATGTGAAATGCTATTGAATGGAGCAACGTACTATTGGGACGATGAAATGAAAGTACCATATGCGGTTCATGGAGATCAATGGGTAGGGTTTGATGATGAAAAATCTATTAGATACAAAATGAAGTGGATAAAAGACAGCGGATACGCCGGAGCTATGGTTTGGGCAATTGATATGGATGATTTTACTGGAACAGTATGTGGTGGAGAAGTTAAATTTCCACTTGTAGGTGCCATGAGGTAACAAATTTAAATATTTAATTTAGTTTTAAACGCAATAATATACAGAGATAAAAATAGCAAAATATAATCTCTATCTATCTAGTCAGCCTTAAATGCCCATTCCTGGGCATAGCCCTCCCTGTTAATCTTAATTCTCCAGTGTAGAATTCTCTTATTCCATCTTTCATCTTTTTGACGCAGAGTGCGGCCGGCGAAGTTCCATTTAAGTTTTGCAACCTTTTTTGATACATCGTTCATTTTTGTTTTTTCTCTGGTCCATGAGTTTCTTTTCCTCTCTTTCAGACCGATACCCAGCATCTGTCTTTCCAGTGTTCTTTCTTGTGTTTTGGATATCCTGTCGATGTTCTCCTTTGTGAAAGTCCATGTTTTTAAGCCATATGTGATAATTGGTAATATGCACTGGTTAAATACTTTCGTTCGCATATATTGAGGGTACTTTTTTTTTAGAATATATGATAGTTTACCAAATGATGTCCATGGTAATCTAGTTCTTCTTTTTATTTCTTCTGTTTGATTGTCCCGGTTCAGTTTTATCATCAGATCTGTCCTAGGTATATGTATTTTGCCACCTGCTCTAATAGGGGAGTGCAATTAGAACAAAAATATGCATTGTTTCGGAAAAATTCAAACAACCGTATATTTTTCTAAAACTTTTTTTGTTAGTTTATATACATGTGAAAGTAAAACGTTCTACTCGCAGATTTCGCCACTAATTGTTTATTAATTGTTTAAACAATAACAATTGTTTTGTATAAATAATTTAAAAAAATCGTTAAATTATTCATTTTACTTTGATCAAATATGTTTCTATTTTGTTTTTGATTATGCTGAATCCGAATATGGCATTGCAATTTGAAAATTCTTATACAGAAGCTCTTATACAGTATGTCTGCGTAGCTAGAAACCACATGGAAAACTTTTTCATTATCAATTTTACGAAAAAAAGTTATTCTTCATAAAATGCTCTGGATAGTTAAAAATCTAAAACTTAACCATCAGATATCAAATTTTATCAATTTTATACGAGTTATGTCAAAAATATGAATTTCGTTAAAGAGTAAAGTACTTTTATATTCCAGAATATCAAAAAAACTATTATGAAAAGTGATATGAAATTAAAAAAACTGTGTTTAAATATACAATTACATCATTCTAATCTAAAAAATTTTTTTTTTCAATTTTTTCTTAAATTGCGGATACTAATCATCATTTTATTACAATTATGATAACTATTTTATTATCACTTTTACGAAAAAAAGTTATTCTTCATAAAATGCTCTCCCTCGTCTAAAATCTAAGATATAACCATCAGATATCAAACTTTTTAAATTTTATACGAGGTATGTAAGAAAATATGAATTTTTCTTAAGAGTAAACAGTAGCGATCAACAGGTAGCAACAAAATATAACTTCGGGAGATAGTATCATAAACTTTGGCAACAGTGGTAATCTTTGACACTATCTAAGATTAATATTTTGACAATATCATAGTCGCGCTAAATCGAAGTAATAGAAAACGATTTTATTATTAAAAAATAGATATTTATAAAAATAAACCAAAATGGGTGAACATTTTATGCTAAGATAGGTATTTAGAAAGGTATTTGCATGAGGTATCTAATAATAAAACAATAATAAATAATCATTTTTTGTTGTGAAGCGAAACAAATCGATTTTCGCATAATTTTGGCACGGTTTTTAATGGAATTTCTCTTGGAAGGTTTTACTTTATTTTTCGTTTGATTTACTTTTTCCATTTTGTTATACTATTGATAATATTTTTAGATTAAAAAATCCTCCTAAAACTTTATATACTCGCATTAGAATTCGAAATATTTTTACGTAAAGTATACTTACCTACCTACATATAACTAAAACTCACAATTAACAACAATCTATTCTCTCAAAGAGGCCAACAACTTATACAACAACAACAAATAGGTATATAATAAATTAACTATCAATAAACACTACTTTCCTACGAAACAACAAAAACGAATTCTTAAATTAACACACTACTGCACTGAAGAGATATCGATAAAGATGACAGAACAGATTAGAGAAAATCTGACGAAGGTTTGTCAAAATGACAGTGATAATTTCTCTATGTTGCCTAATTAGTTATTTAGTTAAAATATGTTCGATTTCTTGTTAAAAATAAAAAATTTTAGTAGTTCCCAGATTACACAAAATCTAGGCATGGGATAAAAAAAGCTTATTTGCAGAAAGTTTTTTTTTCTTCTTAGGCGGTACAGGCTCCTTTTTTCAATGTTTTATTTAGTTATAGAGTAATTTCCACGTACTAACATATTTCTTAAATTGGGCTTTGTACCGCCATTCTTTATTATATTACGAATATGTGTGCCAAATATCTCGACAAAATATCCAAAATTGGAGCTGCAATCTTGGAACGCGTTTGTTGCTACCTGTTGATCGCTACTGTAGCCTCTTAAGAGTTAAGTGCCATTATTATTCAGAATATTTTAATTAGAAGGATACAATTAAACACTAAAACAAATTTTTTAATTCCAAACAACTTTTCTTAATAAAAATTTTCGATATTGTGAAATATAACGGTACTGTACTCTTGAGTGAAATTCATATTTTTTGACATGCCTCGTATAAAATTAACTAAAATTGATATTATTTGATGATTGCATCTTAGATTATATACGATGCAGAGGATTTTATAAAGAATAACTTTTTTTCGTAAAACTGATAATAAAAAAGTTATCAATAGGTTCCAAGTTACGCAAACATACTGTATACGAGCTAAAATTTTTTTTGTTGAACATTATTTTAGGTGAGTTTTAGAGAAAAAAAGTTTTGATCAATTTGTATAAACATATTTTTAGCTGGTAATTTTGGGTTTTTGTATTACATTTTTGTTATCTTTCTTAATTTTCTTAAAAAGAAATAGTTTATTTCCTTTCTAAAGTAAAATAATTAAGTGCATTTTAAAGATTACATCCTAAGCTTTAAAAAAGCACTTATAAAACTGTAATATATTTGTTCAAACTTGAGTAATACCGTCTTAAAGTGGTGGTACATAATACAAAACTACGAAGATTTCAAAAATTACATTTTTTGAGATGCCATATTATTTGAATTAAATTTTTGAGATTTTTTTTAACGAAACATCATTTAGTAAGATGCTTGTAAGGTAAGTTGTGCAAAATTGAGGGTTTTATAAGAAAAATTGTATTAGTTACACATTTTTAAATCATTTTTAAACAAAATTCATGTAAGGCTCACTTTCAGCCCACACCGTACTTATGCCCATACATTTTATTTCTTTTTATTATAACCATAAGGTAGTTTAATTATTCTTCTTTCATGTTCAATTTGTAAAATTTCATTTGATCCATTAGTTAAAGAATTACATTAAAATAACTCAACCATGCACTTCGCCGTACGCTAGTTTACAGTGCGCCAATGTTTGTGAGAAGGGTGACTTTAGCGTTATAAATAAAAAATTGTAGAAGATACAGATTTAATTTTACAAAATTCTTTATATAAGCTTTTTTTTGTAAAATTTTCTGAATTTTTCAATGGTCAAGTCAGTTTTTTTCTAAAATTTATATTTTCGAAGTTATTTAAAAAACATCTAATTTCGTAGTTCATTTGTTTAATAAAAAATGAAGCACCCACTTCTCGAGTAGAACTTTTTGATATGTTGTTTATTAAACATTTCTTAATGAAATTACAAAAAGTTATATCGTGTTTGATTTTTTCTGAAGTGAAAATCTATATGCACTCCACTATAATTTATTCTGTGTGACTACTATTTCTAATAAAATATAATGCTCTACCATATTACACAAAAATTATTCAGATTTATCATTACTGGAATCAGTAACATTTAACTTAATAACCTGAACATGAAAATTGCTAAGGTCTTTACCATCTAGATTCTTAAGATTATATACCAATGGAGAACTTCACTAACAATGGTAGAAATATTATCTCCAGGTTCGGGATCAAACGGTTTACTGTTGATATTAACAAAAGGTTGGATAAACATGAGCTTTGTAAACCAGTCAACAACAACTAGAAGAAGATGATCTCCATTTTTATATCTAGGATATGGAAGTAAATCAGCAGATAAAAACTGAAAAGGATATTGTTCCATAAACTGGAAGCAAGTTCCACAAGCAAACAAGAAGTACAAACTTTACATTTATGAACAAAGTTCAAGATTCGATTGAAGAACAGAAATTGATTTTTGAACTGAAATTCCACTTTAAATATATGAAAGAGATACATAAAACATGTTCTCCTTCTATTATTTGAAGTGAAAATGACAGACGGAAGTGACAATTGTCAAAAGACAAATAAATGTTGTTATTAGTTAAGCTACCTATGTTAAAAATGATATATTTTTTTATATTTTGCCCAAAACTGAAATATCTTTATCTAATCTAACATTTAAAATATCCTAATTTCATTATTCTATAATATTCAATAACTGAACCATTTATCCTTTTATAGAGAAGAATTAAGAGGAATATCTCGTGGAAAAGATACAAAAGACGTTGATTGGATGAAAATTGCAGGACCATCCGAAGATGAAGACGACGACGAAGACAATGAAGACGAAGAAAAACCAAAACCAATTAAAATATCAGTGTCAGATGTACTGAAACGGGTTAGAAAACCATCTTCAAAGAAAAGAACATCTAGCGATGCATTGGCAAAGAGGGAAAAGATTAACAAAAAGAGTAAGATATTATTTTTCATAGCAATATACACTCAAAAATACGGACAAAAATATTGCATATTTTGAAATTATCGTGTGAAATTAAATTTTTTGTGCTGCCCTCAGTGTTATAGGAATAGGATTTCTATTCCGAATGTAATGTTTTGAAGTATCTTATAAATGGTATAATCAGATTTAAATTTAATATGGGCTGTATGGTGGCCAATATACTTTTTAAATCGAATCTCACCAATGTAAGTATTCACTATTCTACAGAGATGAAGACCTGTGGCATGGTGCATTAACACAAATTTGTTATCCAATATGGCTGGAAAATGGCAAACATAATCTTCTAAAATGTTTTTAATCTACTTATCTCGCTGTCATTCAGCCAATCACCTCCACAAGTTCGGTATCTCCTTTTCAAGAAATACCACTCCTTAGCACTATTCCTCCACCACCAAAATTAACACTCTGTGTGAGGTTACATCTGGCATAGCGTTCATCATATGGAGGAAAGATTTACAAATCTTTGTTTACAGAAGAGTTGGCAAACAGTATGTCAGTTGTAACCTCATACAGAGCGTTAGTTTTGGTGGTGGCGACATAGTGCTACGGAGCGGTATTGCTTTGAAAGGACATACCGAACACGTGGAGGTGATTAGGCGAATGCGAACTAATATGTACATTGAAAACATTTAAGATCATGTTTTGTCATTTAAAAGCCATATTAGATATGACATATTGGTGTTAATGCACGTCTGACTGTCACTAGCATAGTGAAGACTTACCGTGATGAGATTTAATTTAAAAATTATACTGGCCAGCATAAACCGCAGATCAGATTTAAATCTGATTATAACATTTATATTAGGGATGGCGGTTGTTAAACAAAAAACCGGTTTTCGGTTATACCGGTTTTTTTACTTACGGTTTAACGTGGCCGTTATAACCGGTCAAAAAAGCCGGTTGTTCCAAAAACCAGTTTTCGGTTTTTTTAATCAAAAGCAAATACTCAATAGATTATAATGTTACATTTATATTGCACTTTAGTTTGCTCAATTTTTCTTCCCGAAAAATTTCCCAACCAATTCAACCTATAAAAATTTTCCCAGGCGCTTTCAAATTACCCAAAAAATGGGCGAAAGTACCCCAATCTCTGATTCGTCGCTCGTTGTAGACGGTGTCTGCGTATGTTGCGTTGTCAATAATTGGGATATTCCCAAAAGTGATGATCCTACCGATCTACCGAAATGTCCCTTGGATCTATCGAGTTTAAAAAATATCCAAATGACTTATATTTTACTTAAAAATAAATTCGATAAACCAATTCATTATTTACTTCTCTATTGCCATCAAAAAATTTCAGTACCTAGGTAATATTTTTTAATACGTTTGTATAATACCTACCTTTTATTTCCTAAGAATTATTTCTTCTTCTTCTTCTTCTTCTTGTAATAGGACTATGTCCTGTTTCTTCTGTTACAGTCTTTGCTGCGATCCGGAGCTCCAACTCTCGTACCATCGTTTTTTGGGTCTTCCTATGGGTCGCTTGGTGTTGGGCTTCTGTGTTTTCGCCCAATGCGCCATACGTTCAGGATCCATCCGATCTACGTGGTCCCTCCACATGCGTCGTCGCGCTCTTGTCCATCTCACTACGTCCTGAACGCCTAGCTCTCTCAATGTGTCTTCATTTCGTACTCTATCTCTGAGTGTGATACCTCTTATGGATCTTAGGGTTTTCATCTCTGTTGTTCTCATTATCTGTTTGGTCTTTGTTGTCTCGGCCCTTGTCTCAGCTGCGTATGTCAGTACGGGTCTAACACATGTCTTATAAATGCGGACTTTGCTTTCGGTGCTCATATATTTATTCCGCCAGATTATATCCCTCAGGAAACCAGATATTCTCGCTGCTTTCATTGCCTGCTGTTTTGATTCTTGCCACAGATGCCTGTCGCTAGATATTTCCACACCTAAGTATCTGCAATCCATTACCTGTTCGATTATATGGTCGTCCACTACTAACTTACATCTAATTGGGTTCCTGGATATTACCATCGATTGGGTTTTCTCTTTGGATAGTGTCAGGTTATACTTTTCGGCGGTTATTTTGAATTTTTGTAGTAGGCGTTGTAAGTCATCTTCGTTCTCGGCTATTAAGATTGCATCATCTGCGTAGCAAAGTATTTTCATGGTTCGGTTACCCATTTTGTATCCCTGATTCATTATGTTAACACTACCTATAACTTCATCCATTATTAAATTAAATAGGCATGGACTGAGGCTGTCCCCTTGTCTAATGCCTGCATTGATTTTGATTTCTTCCGTGAGCCTGTGTGTGGTTTTAATTCGTGTTTTGTTGGATCTATTGAGCTCTTTGATTATGTTTCTATACTTCTGACCTATGTTTTTCTTTTCAAGGATACTGAGCACGTCCTTTAATCGTACTCTGTCGAATGCTTGTTTCAGATCTACAAAGCATGTGAACATGGGCTTGTCGAATTCTATTGATTTCTCAACTAATTGTCGCATTATGAAAATAGCGTCTATTGTAGATCTGTTTGGGCGAAAACCCTGTTGTTCTTCCGATACACCGGCTTTCTTATATATTTTTTGGGATAGAATTTTTGTCAATAGTTTTGATGTAGAATTGAGTAGTGTAATTCCTCGGTAGTTCGTAGGATCTGTCTTTACGCCTTTCTTGTAGATTGGTATTGTTATACTCTCTCTCCATTCCTCTGGTACTGTCATGTTGTTTACACTTTTTTGGAATAATGTTGTTATCTCTTCTATTATTTTTGTACCTCCGTATTTAATTAATTCATTTGGTATATTATCCGGACCTGGTGATTTTCTATTTTTTGATCTTTTGATTGCTTCGTTTACTTCTTCTTGGGTGATGTTGTCATTCTCTGTTTCTTCTTGGTGAATGTTTTGTAGGTCATTTCTTTGTACTTCATTATTATCGTCGTTATCGTCTTTGTATAGATTCTCGAAATGAGTTACCCATTCTTCAGGTTTTATTGCGTTAATTTGTAATTCTTCGGTAACCGGCTTCTTCCTGTTCCTCAACATGTTCCATACCTTCCTTTGACCTCCTCGTAAATCATGTTCCATGTCATTTGAGAATTTTTCCCAATATATTTGTTTTAGATCTTTGATTCTGTTAGTTGTTCTATTTCTTTCTGATTTATATCTTTGATACTCTTCTGGGGTCCTATTGTTAATATATCTTACGTATGCATCTTTCTTCTCTTTTGCTAAATCTTTGACTTCCTGTGTGAACCATGGTTTTTGGTTTCTGCCGCCGTTTAAGTCAATTGTTCTTTCTCCAATGGCTTCTTTTGCACTACTAGTTATATGATTTTTTATTTTTTCCCATGCTTCGTTTATATTGTCTGTGATTTCAATAGGGCTAAGATTGATCTTTTCCTCAAGCCTTTTTTGGTAGAGATCCTTAGTACTTTCGTCTTGTAGGGATTCTATGTTGAACTTGGTGATGTAGTTAGGTGGTTTCTTTCTCTCTATTATGTACGCGTGACGGTACTTACATAATATAACCATTCCGTGTTGCGTTCCCACATTCGCAGACGTCATTGTGCGTACGTCAAGTACTTCCCGTGGGTGAACTTTTCTGTTGGTTATCACATAGTCAATCATCGATAAGAGTTATTTATTGTTTAAAAATTACATAATGGAGATTCCTAATCGTATTTCGGTATTCACATTTCATACGAGTCTCAAGTACGCAAGTATGAACAATTTTTTAGTTGATGGTTGGAATATCGATTTCAAGAAGATCACTTACTTTTTTATGTAAATATTATCATCTAAATCTAAATAACTACATATTCCCAAAATTGTTTCATAAAAGCTGATGTGAGATGTGACACCTTCGTCCAGTTCTCTATTAGTAAATAAAAGTTGAATTAAAGTTGCTTGGGTTAATTATTTCGCATATTATTTATAATACATATATTATGATTGAGATCGAAGATAGATAGAAATTTCTTCATTTTTCTCTAAATTAATTTTTTTCCACAGGTAACTTATTCGGTTTTCCACCGGTTATTACTTTAAAAAGAAAAAACCGGTTATAACCGGGACAAAAAAACAACCGGTAAAACCGGTTGTTTCGAATTAAAAAAACCGGTTTTAGGTTATAACCGGTAGGTTTTTCCCATCCCTAATTTATATGATATGTACTTTAAAACATCGCATTCGGAACAGAAATCCGATTCCTATGATACAGGGGGACTAAGGATAGCAGCACAAAAAAATAATTTCATATGAATATGTAATATTTTTGTCCGTGAGTATATTATTTATCTCTTTGTTAATTTGAAGTTATTAAACATACGAGTAATATTTTTTTTCAGTACGAAAACCTCAAGTATTTTGCTATATGACGAGTTGGTCCTACAAGCGTCCAAGTTCTGGTAAATTTACACCTGAAGACATTGACGCAACGCTTTGTACTCATATAGTTTATTCATTTGCTACTCTAAAAGATCACAAATTGGCAGAAGGTAACAGTAAAGATCCTGAAATGTATGAACGAGTAATTGAGTTAAGAGATAAACATCCGGATTTGAAGGTAAGATACAATTAAAATTTACAATTTACCAGGCTACAATTTTGCTGCCGATAAAGATGGTATAAGACGTAACATATTATGTGATACTTAGTAATATAGGTCGACAGACATATCTGAAGCCGCAAATGTCAGATTGATCGAAAACTTTGGTTACACGGCGACGTTGTCAGATCAATCAGGTTTCAAAGGTTTTTCGGATTTCCATTTGTTACCTGTTTCACTTTAAAATTTTCTTCTGGTTCCTCCTCCACAAAATTTTACAATATAGTAAAATTTCACGGGATTGTGCACTTAGTATCCTATTTTTCACGGCAATTGTAACGTGTGTATGTATAGCGTTAACAGGCCTTTTAGGCGCATTGCTGAATGGATAATTTCCATCGTTTTCTATTCTTAGCTGTCAGCTTCCAATCTCTGATTCCCACCTCACTGACATCTTCCATTGCCGCATCTTTCCATTTCCTTCGTGGTCTTCCTCTCTTATTTTTTGCCCTCAGGTGTTCTCCAACCAATATTTTTGTCTTGTCTGCCTCCTGCATTCTTTATTTATGACCTATCCATTCTAGTGTGAGTGTATCACTATTTTTGATATCAGCGGGTTAGCATACATTTGGTACACTTCTTCGTTTGTGTTCTCCATTCTCCCTAAACTACTTTTGTGCCAAATATTCTGAGAAGTCATGGACTACATGTTTAGAAAACTAAAGACAGAATATTAAAAAGGGAGCCTTAGTATAGTGCAGTCATTGAAGCTTAAAATATATTTTTACCTCCGAAATTTTTTACTTTAAACCGATTTACATGAGATTTTGGAATTGGACTTATCTTACCCTTAACTTCAAAAGTGATATTGGCCCGAACTCCATTTTTGAAGATATTCTTCTTTAGCGGCGAATCGATTGAGGGTAAAATTGTACATAGATCTGCGCGCCTGCGCACACTGACAGTATGTAGTTCTGACAGTATGTAGGTCATTGCTAATCTTTCAAGATAGGTATGTATGTATCTGTAACCGTGTAAATAAGTCATTAAAAGAATATATTAGTGTTTTTAGGAAATGTATTATTTATTATAATTCTTGTGTTTTTGCATTTATGTTTCTCTGTAGTAAAATAATAAAATATTATATAACCATAACATTTTTACACTATATGTCGCCGTGTTGTGTAATTATAACCGAAACTTACATGTCAATTCCAAGGGCCTCGCTGGAGTAGTGGGTAATGCGTTATCTCTGAGATTGGAATGACTCCGGTTCAATTCCTGGGCGATTCATATTTTTTTTATTTTTGGTTGTTTTAATAAAAATGTTTTGAAAGTGGTAGATAAGAAAGTTAGTTTGATTTTTAAATAAAATACAAATAACCTTTTAAGTATATTTACTTCGTTTAAATTACCTATTATATAATAGAAGAATATCTTCTTACGTGCGTACAAAGTACACACACATTCTTTTTTTATTTTTAAGGCGTGAAAACAATCCCTTAATGGAAAAATTGACATTGAGCCATTTTATCGCCAGAAAACGTGTTTAGTAATAAAGAGTGACATTGCGAAGTGTTTTATAACACAATAACCTCATGTTAAAATCATTTTCATTCCCTTAACCGTACAACCCTTGCAAACAACCCCTAAATCTAAAAAATTTACAAAATATTAATTTAGTATGACAACAAGATTTAAATATAGAGTAAATGATATTTTACGTTCTCTATCTTAATTATCATATTGTTAACCCCCTTTAAACCCTTAAAAACAACCCCTAAATAGAAAAAAAATACAAAAAATTTATTTGGTTTGACAAAAAGACTTAAACATAAAGTAAATAATATTTTACGTTATCTATCTTAATTAATTAATTAATTGTTAATCCCTTTTAATCGTTAAAATCAACCCCTCGATTAAAAATTTATAAAAAATTTCTTTTGATAAACTAAAAGGGATTTAAATATCGTTGCACGTTCTCGAAAAAGCTATCTTGGAAAATCATATGCTTAAGATCTTTAACCCTTAAAACTACCCCTAAATTAAAACATTGAATATGTATGATTTAATTTTTGGGCTATAACTACTTCAATTTTGAAGCTATCACAACTTATAAAAAACCATTTTGAAGGTAATTAAAAGAGCTACAACTTTTTTCAGTAAAATATGTAGTGAAAAACCTTTTATTTTGAAACGGTGAAGGGTCAAAGGGCTCGAGAGAGACTGGTTGCGCTACCGCGCGCTATTTAATCAATCATATCTTCGTTAAGTTTTGTGTGATAGGAAAAACAGACCAAAATTTTTGTCAAAAAAACCTATTTTTTATTATTACACTTTTTTACGAATCTTTCATTATTTTTGAGATATTATGAAAAGAAGGTGGTTTTTTAAAAATTCGAAAATTTTTTTTAAATCGTGATTTTTTCAAAAAATATGTATTACAAAGCAGCGAAACTGCTAGAATCTATTAAACTCTTCATATTAAAGTCTTCTTTTTTTCATTACTGCTCACTCATTTTACGTACAAAAGACTTTTAACAGTACTCATTTTAAATCTTATTTTAAGCATTATAAAAGCATTCATAACATTTATTCGCTCTCCGCTAGATGGCATTGAATACATCGATTAAATTTCACACAAAATAAAAAACGGCGTTGATCTTCAATATCTCGCTTAATATTGCACTTAAAACACTCTTTCAACAACCAAATTGTTCATTTTTTTACCTGCTACAATTATGTTTGGTATAATATTATCGTTAATATGCATATTTTGAAGATATTTCAGCAAAAACTGTTGAAAATCGTGAGAAAATTCCGAGTTTTCAATTGCCAATAACTTGAAAAGTATTGGGTTTTTGAAAAAACTTTATACAACATTTTTTGCTTAAAATTAGGTCTTCTATCGATATCTGAGGTAATTTTGAAAAAAAAAATTCCACCACCGAAAAGGGGTGGCAACCACCCCCAGGGTGAAAACGGAGTTCGGGTCAATATCACTTTTGAAGTTAAGGGTAGAATAAGCCTAATTCCAAAATTTCATGTAAATCGGTTCATAGTAAAAAATTTCTGAGCTAATAAGCTTCAATGACTGCACTAGTATGAATATGTCAAAGACAGAGTATCTTAAAATAGGGGATGATGAAGAAGATCCAGAAAGTTAGACATTAGAACCACAAGAACATATAAACAATATAAATATCTCGGATCTATAATATTTAAACAAGGCACTACCAAAAGAGACATCGAAAACAAAACACAGCAGGGCAAAAAATCGGTAAATATTATAATCTCTCTACTGTGGTCTAAAGATATAAGACAAAAAACGAGATTGACAATCTATCGAACCTTGGTAAAGCTTATGATGACTTATGGAGCAGAAGTTTGGCAGATCACGAAAAAATATAGAAAAAGAGTAGAAGTAGTAGAAATGGATTATCTAAGGAGAGCGTGTGGTATATCCAAGATAGATCACATCAGGAATGAAGATATACAAGAAGAAGGACAAATACTGCATATTCCAGTGTAGATAGAATTGAAACGAGACAACTAGTGTGGTATGGTCACATGAAATGAATGAATGAAGATATATGGCCACAAAAGCTTTAAATTACATACCACAATAAAGAAGAAGAAGGGGAAGACCTTCTTCCTTCCCAGTTGCCTGGGAAGAAAATGTACGGCACATCATGAGAGATAGAGCCATCAAAGGAGACGAATGGCTAGACAAAAAACGATGGCGGTCAAAATGTGAGAAGCGGCAGAGGCTGTATGAACCTCGCTTATAGACAGATATATAGATCTTTCTTTCCCAGGCTTACAATCTATTCTATATGGTTTTATTCATAGTCCATATCACAAAACCATATTCATAGTCCATATCACAAAACCACTTATTTCGTGCACGATGTATTTTAAATGGATATTTACTCTTCGCACCAACGCGTTCGACTGAAGTCCCTTCTCCTTGATTTGTTACCGAGTGCCCTTCGGAGTTTCAGATATTTCTGTCCAGTTGTACTTAGTGATTTAGTAAGGTAATCACTTTTTAGGTTCTGCTGGCAATTGGTGGATGGGCATTTGGTTCCACTCCATTCAAAGAACTGACAGGAAACGTTTTTAGATCAAATCAGTTTGTTTATGATGCAATTGACTTTTTAAGGGATTACAAATTTAATGGTTTAGATGTTGATTGGGAATATCCAAGGGGAGCCGATGACAGAGTTGCTTATGTCAGTTTGTTAAAAGAACTGAGAGTAGCCTTTGAAGGTAACTATAATATTTTCAATTATTTAAGTAATTTAGGTAGTAATAATTATTGGTAATTGTACAACCTGCTAAGGGTTTGAGTCCTTATATTCACCTAAATAGTAATTGGAGAAGAAAATTGTTTTAGCGAAAGTAAATCTACCAGAAAATTGTCACGAAAACTTATACTACCATAAAGTTTTCGCAATATTTCAGTTTGTTCAGTAATCTTCTCTTTTTTGCCTTCATAATAATCGTTTAACTTATCTATTTTTGGTTTTGTACTGCTCTTTATCTTTTTCTGTATTGCTTTCAATATTTTTCATTTTTGAATTGCAACTCTACACTAGGATTCTTTTGCAAATCTCGTCAAAAAAGTATTCTCTGTTTTCTTTCTCTGCTTTCCCATGCTGAGGTCTGCCGCTTGTATTATGGTTGTTTGTAATAGGTCCTCTTTTCTAAATTCCCTGTGATTTTACCAATCACTTGTTTATTTCCTCCTCTTTCTTTTTCCCTCCTGCTTATTCTGGAGTTGCTCTAGTTGGTATTCTTTCCTTTTCGTCGTTGTTTGGGAAGTTTGACTATTGTCAAAATATGGTCTCTTTCGACATCTGCTCCTCTTTGGCTTCTAGAATCAGTCACGGATCTATCTTGTTTTCTTTTAATGAGAACATGGTCTACTTGGTTCCTAGTTTTCCCATTAGGAAAGATCCAGTTTATTTTATGTACATAAATTATGTATTTGCTAAAGGTTATATTCCATTTAAAAATTAGCTATTTTCCATTGGCATTACTTTCTTTATGCAGATCCTTGCCACCTGTTATATGCTCACAAATATAGTTCCTACTTTGCAATCATATCTATCTATCTATAAGCGAGGTGCCTACAGCCTTTACCGCTTCTCGCATTTCGACCGCCATCGTTTTCTGTCCATCCATTCGTCTTCTTTGATGGCTCTATTTCTCATTATATGCCATACATTTTCTTCCTAGGCAACTGAAAACCTTACCCTTCTTCTTCTTTGTTGTGGTATACCATTTAAAGCTTTCTTTGACCATTTATCTTCATTAATTCGTTTCACGTGACCATACCACACTAGTTGTCTCGTTTCAATTCTATCTACATTGGAATATACAGTATTTGTCCGCCTTCTAATATCTTCATTCCTGATGTGATTTTTATTGGAGATCTACTACTTCTATTTTTTTTCTATCTTTTTTCGGGATCTGCCAAACTTCTGCTACATAAGTCATAATAGGCTCTACCATGATTCGATAGATTGTCAATTTCGTTTTTTGTATCTTTAGAACATAGAAGAGAGCTTACAATGTTTACCGTTTTTTTGCCATGCTGCGTTTTGTTTCCGATGTCTTTTTTGACAGTGCCTTCTTTAGATATTATAGATACGACATTTATATTCTAAAGCATTTATATCTCCAACAATTATTTTAATGTCATATTTTGACCTAAGAAACCTAACTACTTTTTAATAATAATTTGTTGCATTAAACTTAATTTAACTCTCTGGAAATTTTAAGATATTTCCACTGAATCATGAGCCAAATTAATATGACTTAAATTGTTTTAATTATTACTCAATTATTTTAGGTGAAGCTAAATCCAGCGGTCAGCCTAGGTTGCTACTCACAGCTGCAGTTCCTGCGTCATTTGAAGCTATCGCAGCAGGATACGACGTTCCTGAAATTTCAAAGTATTTAGATTTTATTAATGTGATGACTTACGATTTTCACGGTCAATGGGAAAGAACTGTAGGCCATAATGCTCCACTGTTTCCGTTAGAAAGTGCTTCAAAGTACCAGAAGAAATTAACTGTGGTAAGTACTTAATTGCTTAAACATCATAGTGCCCATCCACAAAAAAGGAGACAAAACAAAATGCGCGTATTATAGAGGAATTTCATTCCTAAACACGGCATATAAAATCCTCTCAAACATCCTTCTTAGTAGACTAAACCCTTATGCCAAAAATATCCTAGGGGAATATCAAGCCGGTTTTAGGGCAAACAGATCAACAATAAATCAACTATTCACGCTGAGACAGCTTCTAGAAAAGGGATGGAAGTATAATGGACCCACACACAATCTCTTCATAGTCTTCCAACAGGCATATGATAGCGTAGAAAGAAGCCAAGTATGAAATGCCATGGCGGAGTTCTTAATACCAAAGAAACTCATTCGGATGACCAAAGTCTGTATGGAGGGTGGAATAACTAAAGTACGTGTAAATAATTAACTGTCTGGCAGCTTTATAATCAACAGTGGACTCAAACAGGGTGATGCGTTATCTCCACTACTTTTTAACCTTGTTTTAGAGAAAGCCATGAAGTCGACTGAAATAAAAACAGAATTGCTATCGGTTGAAAGTTCCAAGCTACTACTAGCATATGCAGATGACATTTATCTCGTTGGATACTCCATTCTATCCATAAAAGACATTTTCAACAAGATGGAAGGAACAACAAGTGAAGTAGGACTGAAGATTAATGAAGAGAAGCCCAAATATATGTGTATAAATAGAACGACATGAAGAGACAGGATAGGACAAAATGTGATGGTAACACCTGCAATTTCATAGCAGCCTTTCGGAAGACATTTTGAAGTCAAAGAACACTGGCCAGAGTTCAAGACAGATTTTACTGGATCAATTGTCGTCGGGATGTAAAAGGTCGGTATAAGAACAGCGATTTATGTAACGATAGAAAAGGCTCTAGAACAAGAAGTCGTAAATAGCACAATTTCTTTCCGAAGAGCCTTTTAAACAACTGGCAGTGGATATTCCCGATCCACTTCCGGTGACAGAGGAAGGAAACAAGTACTTAATAGTCGCAATGGATTATTTTTCAAATTGGTCTAAAGTTGCACCCCTTCCAAATCAAGAAACAACTACAGTAGCAGAAGAATTTATAACACACTTCGTATCATGAAATGGAGTTTCTTTAGAGTTACTTTCTAATCAAAAATTAAATTTTGAATCAGAGTTACGGCAAGGATTAATCAAAATCATGGATATTAAAAAAACTTACACTACAGTGTAATGTGCTTCTCCATCCAAAATCAATATCGTTCAATGTTTATTGTTGATAATCAAAGAGATTGGGATATTTTAATTTCTCTGTTCCTGTTAGCCTATAGGAGTTCCGAACATGAAGCAACCGGTTATTCTCCATCGATGAGGATCACCGGAAAAGAAATGAAGCTTTCTCAAGATCTTATTTTCGGAAGATTCCTTCCCTACGAATTTGCTCGTAAAAGTTTGAAGCTTCAAAGTGATAATTTATAAAGTATACTAAAGTAATTGAGTATAATATTAAACTCTTCTTTGTTTTTTTTCAGGATTACTCAGCAAGAGAATGGGTCAAACAAGGCGCCCCAAGAGAAAAGCTTATGATTGGTATGCCTACCTATGGTAGAAGCTTCGAATTATTAAACACAACTCAATTTGACATCGGAGCTCCAGCAAGTGGTGGTGGTACACCTGGAAAGTATACTTCTGAAGCTGGGTTCATGAGCTACTATGAAATTTGCGATTTTCTGCACGAAGACAATACTACTCTGGTTTGGGACAATGAACAACAAGTGCCATTTGCCTATAGAGGTAATCAGTGGGTTGGATTTGATGACGAAAGAAGTTTAAAGACTAAGGTAAGACTCATTGTTATTAAAAACAGAACATTAAAGTATCTTTGAAAATAAAAAATTTGCGTTCATTGCTATCGAAGTAGATGACACCTTTGTACACTAACCACTTGAGCGGTTAGCGTTCATACGGCAAAACTTTTGCCGAAATCCTACACTTTCGCTAATTTCATACCAATCAAAAGACAGAAAACGGTTTTATCAAATCGTTGTTTCGTTTATGTTTATCAAAGTAGTTGGCGCTATTGTAGCTATCCACGGAAATATCAACAGACATTCCTCGGACGTCGGGGTGTGAATTTGTATCAGCACGGGTCTCTGAGGATGCAGGGAAATGCTGAAACAACGTTGTAAGGCCCTATTGATACCTATTCAAATACAGTGGGTTTGATAAATCGTGCTTTTGCGACATATATAATATAATTATATTAAAAATTGTTCTTTATTTTAGATGGCTTGGCTTAAAGAAGAAGGTTTTGGAGGTATAATGATTTGGTCTGTTGATATGGATGATTTTAGAGGAACATGTGGAAGTGGTAAATTTCCATTAATTAACGCTATGAGACAAGAACTAGAAGGTTACAAAGTAAAACTCGAATACAGCGGTCCTTATGAGACCAGCATCTCTTCTGGACAATATACAACAAAAAATCGTAAGTAAAAATTAAACATTAGTTTAGGAATATTGACCTTTAGTATCTTCTTCTAAAATCAGGGAAACTCGTTAGTTTTTGACAATTGATCGTAAAGCTTTTTTACCATTCCTTAATTTTTCCCTTAAACTCCAATAACTTGTGATCTCAACGAAGGCCAACAGTTTTCATAGGTATTGATAGTTTCAAGATATCTTCTGGTTCAAACCTCAGTTGACCAGTGAATTACTGAACCACAATATTTACCACATGACAATGGCACAGGATGTGTATGGAAGTTTCTTCTTCCATTTCGAACTTTCTGCACCATGGTTCATTTACCTTACCTAG
Organism: Diabrotica virgifera virgifera; assembly: GCF_917563875.1. Classification (NCBI taxonomy): domain Eukaryota; kingdom Metazoa; phylum Arthropoda; class Insecta; order Coleoptera; family Chrysomelidae; genus Diabrotica; species Diabrotica virgifera. The sequence goes on along the minus strand of NC_065449.1, from coordinate 5,109,655 downwards.
TTTGTATAGGCGGTTTCTTAAACAACAATGTCCAGCCACCATTTCAGTGACCGGTTTTCTCTCGTTTATTGAGGTTTATCAAATTTTTCGAGAGTTTTTTATCAATATTCTTGATTGTTTTCCATCAATATGGCTCTCCATTTCGTTTCATCATTCCTTATCAGCCATTTCTGAACTTCGTTTTCGTAGCATCTTTAGTGATGCCATCAATCTGTGGTCCATTTCATCACATCATCAATCTGTGGTCCATTTTAATAGAAATAAGCACACCAGTGCACCTGGTGACACTTATTAAAAATATGAATCAGTCCAATATAGCAACAGTACGACTAGATCAGAAGTTTTCAAAAAATTAAAGACCGAGGGAGGTGTTAGACAAAGATGGGTGTTGTCACCTGACGTATTCAACATTTATGGTGAATATGTCACGAGGATGGCTTTAGAAGAATGGGCCGGTGGAGTAATAGTAGCTGGTAGGAAAATCTTCAATGTAAGATTTGCTGATGACACTACACTTATAGCAGTAAATGAGCAAGACATGTTTGATCTCCTGCGAAGAGTTGAGTACGAAAGCAATAAAGTTAGTCTGAAAATCAATAAAGCTAAGACAAAAATAATGGTGATCAACAGATTCCACGTTATTCTACTAACTAACATGTTACAGGAATATCAGATAGTAAACAGCTTTGTCTATTATATCTCGGGTCTAGTATAACTTACGATGGTAACTGTGAAACAGAAGTTCCAAGACGTATTGGTATGGCAAAAAATGCAATGAGTCGCCTAACTAAAGTTAAGAAAGACAGATCTATCTCTCAAAATATCAAGATCAGACTGGTGAATACCCTTGAATTCTCAATATTTCTGGGGCAGAGATTTGGACTATTTGCGCACGCGAGCGCCAACAAATGATACCTTGGACAGCTCATAAGACAAACGATTCCAAACTAAACCAACTCGAGATTAGAAAAAGGCTGTCCACAATATGTCTGCAACGAATTCTGCAATTCTTCCGTCACGTGGTTCGCAGAGGTGACGATAGTTTGGAGCGATTCATTGATTCTGGAAACTTTCCGGGGAGAAGATCAAGAAGACGATCACCAACTAGATGGTCCGGTCAAATTAAGAATTTAGCTGGAAACTTATTCTGCAAAGCTCTTAGATAAGCTGAAGATAGAGACCAATGAAAAAAAAATCGTTAGGAATATTTATTTATTTATTTATTTATTTATTTATTTATTTATTTACGGGCGAACCCATTTTACAAAATAAGTACAATTTTAAAACTAGTACAATAATTTAAAAAAATACAATTAACATGTCAAAGGTTTAAAACAAAATAAAACATTTATAAGCTAAAAATTACAAGACAATTAAACATGAAAGTACACAGACAAATAATATAAATATTAAACATAAAAAGTAGGTACCTACATCTGATAATAACTGTCGTCAAGTAATATTTGACAATACGGCCTTGAATCTATTTAAGCTGTAGGAAAAGTCGAGTTCCTGAAATTGATTTGCAATTCTTTGGCTTCGAGATAAGAACGAATAATGAGCATAATTTGTTCTATGCATTGGTACAGAAAATGAGACAAATTGTCTTGTCTGGCGGTTGGGAAGAAATTGGAAGAAATCACGATCCTCAGTAATGGGGAAACGACAAAAGAGACAGTTAGTGATGCCACTGAAAGGTTCTGGGTCTACAAAGGTTTCTCTCTTCGCCATTTTTTTCCAACAGATCTGCTCGTTCATTCCCATGCACCTGTTCATGACCCGGCACCTATATTAAAGTCACTTTATTGTCTTTTGTCAGGTTGTTGAGATCTTTCAGTTCCCCTCCAGTTTTGGTTTGGTGAGTGGGTCCTTTACCGCCAGAATTAGGTCTGGATCCAGCGTATGAAAAAAAAGTTGATTAATAGCAAGCTGAAAATTTAATAGCTTAAGGGTGTCTAGTCGGACAAACTTTGATGTACGGGAACACTGGAACAGGGGAAGTTTTAATTGTGGAACAGGTTAAAAATTTGGAACGGTCAGACCACGAAAACGTCACATGTATTTTGTCCGACAGAACTTCCAATTGATTTGTTACCCTTTTATTAAACTCTCATGGACAAATCAGACTGCTGTTTATCACCTGTCATTATTCCTATCATTTGACATGTTCTACGTGTTCCACTCATTAAAATGCCCATTTGGTGATAAATAGCAGCCTAAATTTTGCATGAGAGTTCAATGAAAGGGTAGCAAATCAATTGGAAGTTCTGTCGGACAAAATACATCTGACGTTTTCGTGGTCTGACCGTTCCAAATTTTTAACCTGTTCCACAATTAAAACTTGCCCTTTTTCAGTGTTCTCATACATCAAAGTTTGTCCGACTAGACACCGATAAGCTATTAACAAATTTTCAGCTTGCTATTAAATACCTGTTTGGCTAATTTTATAAATTTACTTTAAAAAATGAATTATCTTTCTTTCTTTCATGACGTACCTTCTTATTTTTTAGCAAACGAAGTAACCTGTGAAGAGGAAGAAGGCCATATTAGTTACCATCCCGACAAAGCAGACTGCAAGATGTACTACATGTGCGAAGGCGAAAGGAAACACCACATGCCTTGTCCAGCCAATCTAGTTTTTAATCCTGACCAAAATGTGTGTGATTGGCCAGAAAACGTAGAGAGTTGTTCACAATTTACACCAGCGCCTCCACCAAGTTAAGTTAAATTATGTTGAGTGGGAGTATTCAGACTGTATCTGATAAATATTTTATTTTGTTTTAGTCAAAAGACAGCAAAGCGTTAAATATTTACTTTATTTAAAAAATGTATCTCTACCTAAAAATTATGTTCTTTTAGAAGCCCCGTGGCATAATCAACGGCTATAACTTACAAAAAATTAAAAGGGTCAATAATTAATGTATATTTTGAATGTAGTGCTACATAACATAATTTAGTAGAATTATTCACATCACATAAAACTAGCAATTCTAGAAAGATCCGGTTGAATTTGACGCGATAAAAACTTTCGATAAGATGCTGGTTGCAAGTGATACAAAACGTGTGAAAGATATGAATTTATTGACTCTAAAACACTAAATTAAACAGTAAAATATAGGGTAAGTCCGTTACACATTGAACTGTCTAAAGTTTGATAAACACGACACGTATGCTTTGAAGTGATGCACGCTAAGAGGGGTTGTTTCACCCATATGACTTTGGCCGTGGTGTGGCGAATGCTTTTGCGACAGTTTCTTGGGTGACTGCCCTTATCGTATGAGGTCATGTGGATATATCGATATAAAAATACCACGTTGCCACGTCATAAGAAAAGACATTAAATTAAATGAATTAGAAGAGGGTATAAACACCGGTGATAAATAGATTACCAGCAAAAAATTTAATGTTGATTCGTGTTTCATTATCTGCATATCAAGTTTATGTAAGGAAGAGCCAGGTCCAGAAGCTATGCGTTCCAGGATCCATGAAACTTCATTTTTTGAAAATACATATACTATGCTCTATATATCCTTCAGCATTTGACGTACTCTGCCATTCACCATGCTGCTTCAACGTTCTCACACTGCCTCCAGCGTCTGCCAGAACAGTTACCGATGTTCGACGAATGCAGTGACCTATAGGTATACATACTTTTGATGATCGCTTAAAACCAGATATTTTGCAATGATGAAGGGAATTTCCAAAATGTATTTTTTCCAAATGTAGAATAGAACAGGCAAGAAATACCTTCTTAAAGATGCGACAGTTACTCTCTACCCGTAATCTTGATCTGTACCTACGATACCGCATGATAAAGTGTTATGTATACAGGGTGACCCCGTAAATTGTGCGTTCCTTAAAGGTAGAGGTAGAATAGGCACAATTTAGAGCAAAATACTCTTATAACATTTTCTTCTAAATTTATCCGTTTAACCAAAAAACGAAAATACATTTTGATATACAAATTGAAGTCTGGCAACAACGCGCAACTCAAAAATCTAAATATTAAACAAGTAGGTTTGTAGGTCAGTTGCATCTGGTAGGTAAAATAATGTAAATATCAACCAAACCCATATTCATTATTTTGCAGGTAGGTACCTACGATGTCAACAACCCCAAAAATCACACCTCAAAGTAAATAAACAAGGGGTTATTAGGTTAAATTTCCACAGTCACAGCAAGTTCTTCTAGGCTACGTTGCCATGTCATTCAAATTTATGAAAATAAAAAATCACTTATATGGAGAACAATGTAATTTTTTTCTTGGAAACGGCGAACTTTAGAAAAAAATGTTAAAGGACTTTTTTGTTCTAAATTGTGTATTATATCCTTACCTTAGAGGAACGCACTATTTTCGGGGACACCCTGTAGAGTGTATACGGCATGGAAGCTTGGACGTTACCAATTAGATCGATATGACTTTTAAAGGGCTTTGAGATGTGGGTATTTCGTCGTATGCTGAAAATTCCATGGACCGGTCGCGTTAGAAATTAAGAAGTTTTAAGGTATATAAATAGAGAACAACTCACAGAAAACTAGGATGATTACTAAATTACCGGCATTTGTAAAGTGTCATTTTGAAAGGACACTGGCCTTATTTGGGTTAAGTGTTTTATTTTAAAATTTAATTACTTCAATGTTTGACCCTATTCATACATATTATATACAAATTTCTGGAAATATTTTTGAATATTTAATGTTTTGCTGTCTTTTTATACAGATATAACACAACAACTTATATCGTTTTTTATAATTTCCGTTAAAAAATGTTTTTATTCTACATCATCTTGAAAGAATTAATTACAATTATACCTACTTTTGACAGGTAATCTTTATAAGATCGTTTAGTTAAATTTTTCTTCATTTATCTATATTTAGTAAAAATAGGAAAACATCTAGAGTTTGCTTTTTTCTTTTTTGTCCTACTAGCCCTGTATTTGTCTTTACTTTTCTTATTATACCCTTACTTACACTAACATTTTTCAGGGTTTTTTCGTTTTTCAATTTAAGTTAAAATCTATTTTCATATTTTTGCTATTTTTTATTGTGTTTTTATAATATATACCTACTTATAAATAAGTGCGACAAAAATAGGCAACACAATAAACTCAGTCCTTCCTCATTCTTGTTATTTTCTTTTATTTTTCCTATTTTGTCAGTTTTGGACACACTATCCTTTTGATTTAGGAAAGTTTTTTTATGATGAAATTATTTATAGTGAAAAAGATGATGTATCGAAAAGTGTTTTTGTCAATATGTAGTGAGAGTAAATAATGATTTTATATAAAATAATTGTATAATGTATTTATAGATTTTGTAAATATTTATATTTAAATAAAATATAAGTTTTATATGCATTTTTATTTATGTCGTGGAATATTTGTATGTGCAATACCGGGTGTCCACTTATATTTTCCCCCATTTTAACTGCCTATAACTGCTAAACGGCTCAAGATAAAAATATGCGGTTTTCGCTGAAATGTTTTATTTTAGTAAAAGTTTTGTCTGAATGGATTCAATTTTTTTATGTCGCTTTCAAATACGAAAAAAATGGCGGATTTTTGAAAAAAACGTTGTTGATTTTTTTTAACGGAACACCCAGTATATTTTTTTGTAAATTGAAACAAAGGTCATTCACCTATCCAGCGATATAAAGTTTTTCAAAATCGCTTGTCAAATCACTGAGTAATTAATTTTTAAAATGAGAGGTGCAACGTGGATATCACATAGGTACCTAAATAACATAACTATGCAAATTGATATATATTATGTTATGTGATTTCCACATTGCATCTCTCATTTTAAAAATTAATTGCTCACTCATGTGACAACCGATTTTAAAAAATTTAATATCGCTGGATAGGTAAATGACCGTTTTTTCAAGTTACAAAAAATATACTGGATGTTTTAATAAAAAAAGTCAACAACGATTTTTTCAAAAATCCGCTATTTTTTATTTAAAAGCGATATAAAAAATGGTCATTTACCTAAAAATTTGAAATACCGGCCATTTACCTCTCCAGCGATATATTTTTTTTTAAAATCGGTTGTCAAATGAGTGAGCAATTAATTTTTAAAATGAGAGATGCAAGCTGGAAATCACATAACATAATATCAATTTTATTATTTATGTTATTTAGGTATGCGATATCCACGTTGCACCTCTCATTTTAAAAATTAATTACTCAGTGATTTGACAACTGATTTTGAAAAACTTTATATCGCTGGATAGGTGAATGATCTTTCCTCCAATTAACAAAAAAATATACTGGGTGTTCCATTAAAAAAAAAAGTCAACAATGTTTTTTTCAAAAATCCTCCATTTTTTTTTTCGTATTTAAAAGCGATATTAAAAATTCAATTCATTCATACAAAACTTTTACTAAAATAAAACGTTTCAGCGAAAACCGCATATTTCTATCTTGAGCCGTTTAGAAGTTATAGGCAGTTAAAATGGGGGAAAATATAAGTGAACACCCGGTATATAACACAACTTACTCAAACATTCATCCCTTTCTAATACAAGTAGAGGTTTTAACCCTTGCAAATAGATGATAGGCGCGCCTAAATATTTTTCATATAATTTTTTTATAGTTAGTGACGTAATCATTAAAACGTTGCATTGGAATAACAAAATTCTATATCTGCCTCAGGTGCCTTTTATAGTTATGAATGTTTAAAGTTTCTATGTTATGTATTTATTTTACTATTATCGCCACCTGTATGTGTTAACCATGTAATTAAAAAAAAAATAATATATTTTTATTAACCGTAAAAGGTCACTCCAATAGTTAATACAAAGGAGTCCTGATTCGAGAAATGATTTAAACTTATTTAATAAAGGTTTATGTTCCACATATACACTTGTATAACAATTATTATATAATAAAACAACTTCAAGTTATTTGATGAAGTCTTATTGTTAACTTATAAACACTTTTAGTTCTTGCAGATAGGACTAACTATTTTTATGGGAAATAAGCCACAATTAAATTGAAAAAAAAAATTATTAACGTTTCGATGCCCAAATCGGGTGTAGTTGTCAAAATACAAAATACTACTAAATTAAACAAAAATGTTGTTGCTAAGTAAAATATTCTTCTAATAATTTATTTAATCTGACTCATATATATTGGCAATTCAGACATATATTATACATTTTAAAGTAGAAGATTTTAAAATGATATTGCCAATATTTATGAGTTGCGTTCCTGGTTATATTACCCATACTGAAAGAGGAAGTCAATAGAAAGAAAATACCACGATTAGTAAGTCAATAACTTATAGAGTTAGTACATATTTTATATTTTAGTATTACTTATTGTAAATCTATGTATTATTAATATTATTTATAATTTAAACATATTAAAGTCAGTATTTGGTATTAGTTTCTTGACAGTAAATTAAATGTAAGACCAAATACTTACGATGACAGCATAGTATCACGAGGTTTTTTTCCTGGTTTTCCCTCGTGATTTACTATGGAATCTCTAACGCGAGAATTTTACTGTCATCGTTGCATTTGGTTGTCTTTTTAAAGACAGATCACATGCTATGATTTTTTTGTGACGGATATTCGTGAGTTGGGGTTGATTTCATTTAATCGAATGAACTATCTTTCAGTAAAGTCGTCCCAGGAACGCAACTCATAAATATTGGCAATATCATTTTAAAATCTTCTACTTTAAAATGTATAATATATGTCTGAATTGCCAATATAAATGAGTCACATTATATAAAGCCAATATAAATGAGTTAAATAAATTATTAGAAGAATATTTTACTTAGCAACAACATTTTTGTTTAATTTAGAGTATTTTGTATTTTGACAACGACGCCCAATTTGGGCGTCGAAACATTAATAAAATTATTTTTTTCAATTTGATTGTGGCTTATTTCCCATATAAATAGTTAATCATAAAAAATGCCACAAGGAAATAGCTTGAGAACAACATGCAGATAGGAACTTGTGTACTTAGTTGACTGTTTTTTGTCAGATAGAACCTTGTTAACTTATCAACATTTAAAATTCTCTCAGATAAAACCTTGTAACTTACGTATTTTAGCCACCTTTTAATATGTCGGTGCTAGTATCATATTAAGGTGAAGAACATAAAATAAAACCAAGTTACATAAAAATTTCAGTTTAGAGAAAAATTGCAGATAGAACCTTGTTATTCTGACGCAACGAAAAATGGTGAACGTTTACAATTGTGTAAGATAATGTAAAATGGGAAACATTTTTAATTATTACGGTGCTAAATCTGCATGAAAACTTTAAACAGTTTCAAAAATTTAAAAGCATAAGACTTTGGGCCCAAAAAATATGTTGTTAGTTATTAAACTGGCTCAACTAAACTAGGGTAGAAAGAAAGGGAAAACTGCTATACTATGTAGCAAAAATATGAAATAATGATAATAATGGGATATCTCAATGCAAAAGTGGGAAAAGGCAGAGTTGAAAACATCAGTGTTAAATTACTTTATCTTCATTTGTTTTAAAGTTATATCCGTTTGAAGTTATAATTTTCTTAAAAAAATTATACTTTAATTTGTTTATAAGGGTTCCAAGCAACTTTGGCCTATAAACATTTATACTTTAATTAACAATAATGATAGAAGAACTCAAAAGGAACAATTTGAGCTTATGAAAATGTTTGTAAGTTTATTTTTGGCTAAGATATCGATATTTTGGCTACGGATTTCGTCATCTACTTAACTGTGAGCCGATCTTGCGCCTCATAGCGCACCATTAAAATATTGATATCTTGGCCAAAAATACACTTACGAACATAAGCTCGAATTGTTCCTTTTGAGTCCTTCTATGATTATTATTAATTAAATTATGATTTTTTATAGCTCAACTTTGTTCGAAACCCTTATAACCACAATAATGTATAATTTTTTTAAGAAAATTATAACTTCAAATTGATATAACTTTAAAACAAATAAAGATAAAGTAATTTAACCAACTTTGTTTAAAAACCTATGAATTAAGCTTTAAAATGAGATCTTCTAAGGCTCATTACACATTCGTAGAAGCTGAGTTACAAACTCATAAATTGACGTTATATGGTATTTCATTCATGAAATATAACTTATTGGCGCCCTGTACAACATCTATTTTCTATTACGTAAGTATCTATACATTTTAACATTTATTTAAAAACACTCTATATTTTGCAGAATGGTAAAAAACAGTAAATTGTTATTCTGATTTAACAATGTTTACATTAATAATTTGACTTATATTTGACAGTTGACAGTTATATTGTACCTACTTGTTAGTTTTAGTTCTAATATATTTTGTTGGTTAGTTACATAAATAAATTAATAAAAATAAAAAAAGGACTTGTTATTTGAGGAAGGTGGAAAAACCATATGTATAACATGGGAGTAAAGTGTCTTTTCCTCCCTTGAATGATTACTGCCCTCCGCTACGCGTCGGGCAGTAAACTTCGTTCTCGGGAGGAAAAGTAACACTTTCCTCCCTTGTTATACAAATAGCTATTCCTCACTAGGGAGGAAAAGTAAAAGTGACGTCATGGTATTTCATTCATGAAATATAACTTATTGACGCCCTGTACAATATCTATTTTCTATTACGTAAGTATCTATACATTTTAACGTTTATTTATAAAACACCCTGTATTTTGCAGAATGGTAAAAATCAGTAAATTGTTATTTTGATTTAACAAGGTTTACATTAATAATTTGACTTATATTTGACAGTTGACAGTTATATTGTACCTATTTGTTAGTTTTAGTTTTAGTAAATTTTGTTGGTTAGTTACATAAAAAATTAAGTAAAAATGAAAAGATGACTTGTTATTTGAGGAAGGTGGAAAAATCATATTATGTATAACATGGGAATAAAGTGCCTTTTCCTCCCTTGAATGATTACTGCCCTTCGCTACGCTTCGGGCAGTAAACTTCATTCCCGGGAGGAAAAGTAGCACTTTCCTACCTTGTTATATAAATAGCTATTTCGTTTAACTGCGCTTTTTATTGTATCGCGTCTAGTCTCTGCGATAAGATTGTTTGTTATAATTACGCGGTAATGACCTAATACTCGTTGTTCAGATACTTGAATATTTGAGTATTCTCCACAATATTAGGTATACAGATGTTGTCGATAGTCGATGGTTTCTTGACTGTTTGTTTCCTTATAATAGAAGCGCAGATTTTTTTTATTCATGGACAGAGTTCATTTCATGTGCTGCCTCTCAGTTCGTTTTGCTCGAGTAAGCACTGGCTAATGTTCCAGCGCAGCACCTACACCGAGTGAGGCTCTTGAGACTAGGGCGCATTTGTAAAAATGTTAGTACATTTGGATGTTGAGAGGAGACACATTTTTTTGCAGAAATTGCTTGAAAATAACTCATATAATAATATTTTTGAGTTATCATCCCACTCAAAAAGGTCCGGAACATTGTTTAAATACTCAAAATGTCAAAAAATGAAACAAAAATTCGATATTTCCTTCGTTTTTTAATTATAACTTTAAAAGTAGGTATTCATTTCCGAGAAAAGTTGCACTAACATAAAAGTTGCGTAATTAAATTTTCTATAATATAAGATTGGTTAAAAATAAAAATTGTCACCCTTGTTGCAAAATAGCAATAATTGCAAAAAAACATAAAAACCAAGTATTCGCATTTTACATTTCTCAACCATTTATGCTACAATTAGAACCTTCATATTTTACCCAGAAAAACTTTATAATATAACAAAACAAAACTGTAAATTTCATTAAGATCGGTTCATTAGATCTTACAAAAAAAAAAGAATGTGTGTACTTTGTACGCACGTAAGAAGTTATACTTCTATTATATGATTTCAACGTAATCAATATACTTTAAACAGTTTCTCTACTACTTTCCAAAAATTTTTATTAAAACAATACCAAAAATTAAAAAAATAAAAGAATAAAACACACACAAAAACATTGAAAAATGCCACAAATGATTTCTGAACAATAATTGTTGCCAAAATTTTTAATTAAATACGTATTTTCTGAAAAAAATTATATAATAATATACTTACAATCATCAAATCAATAAAAAAAAAATAAAAAAATGATATAACTTGCATTGGGCTTGAACCTACTTCCCGTGTATCCCGCAGTACGAGAGTCGAAGCGATTTTAAACTGCACCACCTTCGCGTATACGTCATGTGGGAATATACACAAACTGAACAACTTTTTGACATTTTGTTTATATGAATTTTTATTAGTTTGATTTTTGTCGAATTAAAATATAACAATATATAGAGTAAGAAACCGATACATTAGATGAAAATTTGTAGAAAGTTTGTTCGTAATCAGATTATGTAAATTAAAGCATTGCCTACTAGGGGTATAGCATAGCAAGTACTAGGTAAGTACATTATTTTTTTTTACATTTTCCAAATAGTTATGAAGATAATTTTTTATTGGAATACAACTGAAACATTTAGAATTACGTACCTGTGGCTTTTCAAAACTATTTAAAAAGTCACTATAATTATAAATTTGATTTTATTTCTGTCCTAACAACAATAAAAACTAATTTATTATACAACATTTTTGTTTACCGATAACCTCCATATTGAACAATTATTGACAGATCATTTCAACACCCAATCACAGCCCGTATAAAGACTAATACCAAACTGTCGGTGTGCGCATGCGCGCAGATCAATATAAATTCACCCTCAATCTCAATCGCGCCTAAAGAAGTATAACTTCAATAAATTTTGCAATCCAGCTTTCGCAAAAAAAACCATTTTTTCAAAATCTTGCAGGACTGAAAATAAGGCAGGCGTCAAGTTGAACTTTTTTTACATATAGAAGAATACTGTACCTTTTATTTGCCAAAATTGGTTTACCATTATGGCATCAGTAATTTTTTTTAAATAAATATTAATTTTTGGTGCTACGCGCAGGACAAATGATACGTTTGCTTTGATTGGGCATTTCAATGACCTTTTGATTTGACCATTTCAATTGATAATGATTGATAAATTTTAATTTTTAGTAAATTTTGATATAAATAAACAAATTTGTTTATTGCAAAATAAAAACACATACACTGTCCTTTGAAATAACACTTTTTTGGCAAAAACTTTCTTTGTTCATATATTTTAACTTAGAGAATAAAAGTTTATTACTTTTAAACATATGCAATTGTTTAAACAATATTTCACAAACAATAATCAAATTAATTATTTTGATTTTTGTCGAATTAAAATATTAAAATACAATAAAATATAGAGTAAAAAAATAATATTTTAGATAAATATTGGAAGAAATTTTGGTGGAAATCAATTTGTATGAATCGAACACCGCTGTCCTGCGCGTAGCATGAAAAATTAATGTTTATTTAAAAAAATTCCTGACGCCCTGATAGTTAATCGATTTTAATTTTGCAAATTGCAAATGAAAGGTACAGTATTCTTCTATACGTACAAAAAAATTCAACTTGTTGTCTTCTTTATTTCTAGTCCTGCAATATGTTGAAAAAATGAATTTTTTTCAAAATTTATTTTGCAAAATCTATTAAACCGATCTTGATGAAATTTACAGCATTGTTTTATTTTATTATAAAGTTTTTCTGGGTAAAATATGAAGGTTCTAGGGCAGAGGCACCACTTATGGCCACTTTAAGAACTTTCGTTATTATATTTCTCTTAAGAAACATGAAGGATTCGAATAAAATCTTTCCGCTCAATGCTATTTTTACTTTCGAATTAGCTCTACAAGGAAATCAAATGATCATAAGGATTCAATTTAGAATAAAAATAATATATCGTTTTATATTTTGAACAACAAAAATCGCCACTTTTGGCCATGTGTTTCTACATTTGGCCATACAGTTTCCCTACTTTTGGCCACCCAAAAAATAGATAAAAAGAAAGATACAAGTTGATATTTATATGTTTAAATATTTATTGAACTACAAAAATAGGTAAAACAAAATAAATTTCTGGTAATACAAATAGGTAAAAAGTATTGAAAAATGTTGTAAATAGTGTTTATGATTTTATATTTGTTCATAAATGTCTAGTTTTCCTGGAAAAATAGTCTTAAATTTTCTTTATTGTTCCTGGACAATGGAATCGGGTAGTTTTCCTAAAATATCGTTTTTATCTATACTGCAAACATCATTTTCAATAGGACAAATCACAGTTTTCTTTTCATTAGCACTTTTGAAACATTGTATCTCATACTCTTCTGATGAAAGGACATATATAATTTTGGCAACATATTTATATGTTGTCGTCGATCTTTTACCCAGTTGCTTAAATCTTGCAAGCACAAAGTCTCCCAATTTGAGATCATCGGTATCAAACATTTCAATATTTTCTTGTTCTGGTTCCACGAAGTCAACATCCTCTTCACTGCTACCAGTTTCCTCCCAGTCTTCATGTTCTTCCGAAGAAGAGTCTGAATATAGATCTTGTTTTTTAGGTTTTGTCGTTTTTAGTTTTGTTGTCTTTTGTTCCATTTTTTCGACTTTTTTTTGTTCCTTCATCTGTTTGTTATGCTCTCGAGCCTGCTTCCTTTCTTGCTTTTGTTTTTCTTTATCATTTTTACGTTTCTCACATTCTTTATGATACTCCACCCACTTATCAGATGTGACAACACTTGGTGTGTATTCTTTTGTTCTTTTTTTTCTTTGAGTCCGGTTCCTTTTGTTGAGGGTAAGGGAGAACATTGTAATACTGTTGAAGAAATCGGGTTTTGTGCAAAAAAAATATTACGTTTGTCTTCTTCTACCTTATTTGAACTAAAACTGCTATCCATCGCAATACTGCTAGCAGTCGATGTGGTCGAACTTGATCGCCTAAATCATCAGAAGTTTCCGAAAACACGGCATTGATCATATCATCATTTGTAGTAGATACCAGTGGACATATATTTGGAGGAGCATTATTATCAGGTTCTGGATCTTCTCTCGCCAGAACCGGATCTCTACTTTCGGTTGATTGAATTTCTACTTCGTTTGTAATTTGTAATCAAACACTGTATAGCGATTTATCTTCAATATTACCTTCCCATTAATATTTTTTTTGTTGTCTTAAATTGGTCCAGGATACCCACATCAATTTTTGATTCTAAATATTTAAGAAAAACTGTGGCTTTAGTGTTAATATCTTTAGTTTGAAATACATCGGGTTTTCTCAATACAATTTTACTGTAGTCCACATTATTTTTCGAAAAAGGATACAGACCTGTGGCTTTAAATCCCGATATTATGTTTGAGGTCATTTTTGGATCATCAATCAACTGAGCAAGTGCCATTTCCTTATCTTACGAAGCTCGTTCATCGTAGATGTGTTTTCCTCGCGGTCCAATTACAGTACCACTTTTTGGGGCTAAACAGAAATATGTTTCATCCATATTATAAATCCTTTTTGGATAATCTAATATACTGGTAGCACTCATATCACTTAAATTCATACGAACCTCGTCGAATCATTTACGTATTTTCTCTTCAGTTACTGCACCTCTACCACCGTGAATGTATTCTGATTTCTTCTGGGAAAGTTGCTTGTGCCTGTTAAGGAAGCTGTAATATAATTTTTTCCTGGTCGATCATTGACAAAACGAGTTTTAATATTTGCCTCTCGAACAAGTTTTTGTACTGAACTCAATAACCCATCTTCGTAGAAGTTAATATCCATTCAACTAGGAGGTCTTCAGTCTCTTTTCCCAAGCCCAAGTGAGAGTCGAATCCACAGTGCACTGAATCTCTTGGAGACTTTCCGGATATTTTATTACGCAAAGTAGTTCTCGGAACTTTAAATTGACGACTGGCTGTGGCCACAGGCATTCCTTCGGATATGCCATTTAATGCTCAATTTACTTTTGAAGGTGAGTACTGGAATTTAGGTATTTTTACCTTTTATACTCTGCTCTTATTATTCTTCAGTGCGTTTGGCATTTTCACTAAAAGAAATAAAGTAGGTATAACTATGTAAACATGCTACATTAGTAGAAAAGTAAACTGGCCATAAGTGGATTTCGTTTACCTACTTGTGGCCAGCAGATTGGCCATAAGTAGGTAAATAGTAATTTTTCGGTTTCCACTTATGGCGTCCAGCATATTTTCAAATTTCATACTATTAATTATAATGAAAAATAAATAATATCAAATAAAAAGTGTCTATTTACCTTATCTAGCACTTCCAGTGCAGAAAGAGTATCATATAGTATTGTATTGAAAAGGATGATTTCACGTATGTTTCTTATGAAAATTCGTTAGCTAGCTTGGCACGTGCAACACACTACCACTCAAACATCAACAATAAAATAAACTGATCACTTAGGTAGGCATTTGTCACTGTTCCCACTTCCTATAGAATCATTTGACGTTTTAGCAGCTTCAAGGTTATTGGTTGATGGACGCCATGCTTATTATCTTACAAATCACAGCGAAATGGCCATAGGCGGGGTAGTGGCCATAAGTGGTGCCTCTGCCCTACGTGTAGCATAAATGGTTGAAAAACGTAAAATTCCAATACTTATTTTTTATGTTTTTTCGCTATATTGCAACAAGGGTGACTGTATTTTAAATTTTTAACTAATCCTATATTGTAGAAAATTTAATTACGCAACTTTTATGTCAGTACTACTTTTCTCGGAAGTGAACACTTTTAAAGTTATAATCAATAAACAAAGATAAAAATCGAATTTTTCCTTCATTTTTTGACATTTTGATTATTTAAACAATGTTCCGGACCATTTTGAATGGGAGGATAACTCAATTATCATTATAAGACTTAATTCTAAGCAATTTCTGCAAAAGAATATGAGTCACCTCTCAACGTCCATCTCAAAACAGATGCGCAATGGACAATATTTGGTTCGCTTGTGGTTGTTGTGGTCGGACTGTAGCTAATTGTATGACAGGATCTCGCCTACTCAAAATTCTGCAACCGAGCGACGTCACCATATTCCATATTCCTTGGCAAGTATACTCCCTGGGTAACAATGCTACAAAGTAGAGAGCATTGTCCATTTGCAGGGGATCGCGCGTAATAGTTGAACTGACAAGAACTCTCACAGGATATTTTTATTATATCCAGATTTAGCCATACGGCTGGGACTCCATCTAGGGGCAGTGCCGGATTTAGGGTACTTGCGGCCCTAGGCCAAATTACCCCGAGCGGCCCCCTATAACTTCAGGATTATGTAATTAAGGGGCTATCCTAGCGTAAAAGTTATACACTTTTTTTTGGGAATTTTTAAAATAAAAAGTACTCTACCGATTGTATTGAAAATTTGCATGATCATTTACTATAAAAAGAAGTAGGTACGTGTAAAACAATTTTCATAAAAATATATTGAAAATTAAGCTATTTATGCGCCATCTAATGGCACCGTGAAAATAAAAACATAGCTCCACTGCTACAGTCATTGGGACCAATAGAGATCCTGAAACATAAAATTTCAAAGTTATTACTGAAATATAAGTTATTTTCTATACCATCAACTAGGGGTTTTTTGATCGGATATAAAATGTCAATTTGGCGGTTTTTGAAACTGAAAATATTTTAGCTAATTTAAAAAAAAATTCAACGCTTCGTCATTTTTCCAAATTTTAATATATTTTAAAACTCTCAGTTTATAGTATAGAAAATAACTTTCAATAGTCACTTTGAAATTTTATGTTTCAGGATCTCTATTAGTCCCAATCACTGCATCAGTGGGGCCATGTTTTTATTTTCACTGTGCCAGTAGATGGCGCATAAATAGCTTAATTTTCAATATATTTTTATGAAAATTGTTTTGCATGTGCTTCTTTTTATAATAAATTCTTATCCAAATTTTCAAAACAATTGGTACAGTACTTTTTATTTTAGAAATTCCCAAAAAAAGTATATGAATTTCGTACTGTTATACTACGATAGCCCCTTGAAGCATAAAGCACATAATATTAATACATAACGTTTATTTTAATTTTACTTTTTAAAATTGGTACAACATTGCTACTACAAAAATAAATCACATTGAATATTTTGACAGGCGACATTTTGCGCCTCTGCCCTTAATTGTTAAAATTAAATAGCATTTGTTTCATCCGGTGGAAAAGTAGATACAGGTGACAGCAAAAGACTAAAAAAAGCCGAGTTGAAAAGACATTATAAGTAAAAGAACAAGCAAAATAATATTAACTGTATAACAGTAATAGGCCACGGCACTGAAAAATAAAAATATTAAGAATACCACAAATAAACTTTTAGATCGTTAAATTGTCACATTATTCTCTTATACTGAAAAACGTCAATGTCATGTTCTTAATTTGGATAAAGTTGGATTAGTGATTAACATTGACACTCACTCCACTCCATACTCATAATAAATCTCATATCTACACTCTAAACACTCACTTTTCTAGCTTTTTTAGCTGCAAAATCTTTAATCAATTCATTAAGGGGATGGGTACGTAGTTTCGGCTTTAATGCTATTTAAATGGGATTCATTTTTTTCAAATCCTGAGAAAACTAATAAGCATTTTTGAAAAATTTAAATGCAGAACGAAAGATTACGTTTTTACCGAGGGCCAAAAGTCCCTGAAAACTTCTGTAATGTTTATTTTAATAAGTTACAGGGGTGAAAAACTAAGCGAAAATGTTGTGTGAATTTTTAATTTCAAATATCTCGTTCAAAATAAACTTTCTATTTATTTTAAGGGACTTTCGGCCCTCGATAATAATTTAGTCTTTCATTCTGCGTTTCAATTTTTAAAAAATATTTATTACTTTTCTCAGGATTTGAAAAAAATGGACACCATGTCCGTGGTGATATTTTCCAAATCGAACATTCGCTATCTTTGTCATACAACGCACTGAGTCAAATAGAATATGATGACAAGACAGTGACAATTTTAAATATTTGACATGGCATCGGGAATATTTTGAGTTATTGATTAAATAATATTGATAGTGTATTTGATAAATAATTGATTCAAGACGTGAACTTAATAAAAAGTGAATTATTTGTTATTTATGGACGATCCAAGCAGAGAATTAACCAGTATATATTCTGTGATCCAAGTATTTTGTTGTTAAAGATGTTCACAGATTGTAAGCGTTCCATAGTAACAATATATTATTAAAAAATCACTTTTTCTCTTTTCTCGATTGAGTATTAGTTTTTATTGTACAGTACATAAATTATTACAATCACTGAATACATAATTAGTGAAAAAATAATCATATTTATTAACTGAATTAATAATTTACAATTATACAAGTAACAGTTATCCAAGAACATTCAAAAGCCATCTCTTTAAAGTTAATGATGACATTGACAAGTAGTAATATTTACATATCCATACCAGTGAGAATTTTACTACACGTAATTTTCCGTGTAAAGACAGAATAGCCGTAAAAATAGGGATAGCCGTAAAATATTTGCGTATTATGTACCGATGGCCTTAAAGTCTAAGGCTTGAAAAAGCTCTTAGCATTTGAAACAAAACTAACCAAACTAGACAATCTAGAATCTTCGTCAATTTTTATTCTTTTCAACACGCTGAATGATCTTTCTCCAGATGCATTAGATGTCATCATGCATAGTAGAATGCGCAAAGCCGTGTCCATATTCGGACACGGCTTTTTTTACACATTTTTTTTTACCAAAAAAGTTTTTTACAAAACGCTGCGGCCCCCTTTTGCTTGCGGCCCTAGGCCGCGGCCTAGTCGGCCTAGTGGTAAATCCGGCACTGTCTAGGGGGAAAATTCATTGATCCCAGATAATTACGGTTTCAAAAGTATTGAACTCTGGTGGAACTCTTTCCGTGTTATCGAGCATTAGGTGACTTGATACGCCGGAGTATCTTCCAAAATTTTCAATATACATCTGGACATCGGGAGTAGCACTAGTAGCACAGCTTTCTGCATAGTCTTATTGAGATGTTCAATCAGAACATTCAGCTTCTTTTTTTATATTTTATAGGGAGTTCTTCGGAATGACTCCAGTAGAAGAAAGAAATAGGTGTGTGTTGGGATACACGGCATCTCTTAGTAAACTTCTTATTAAAACAAATCCTTTTAATAATTAAAAATGTCTTTAGCAAAACAAACTACGCTTGTTGATAGTAAATACGATCGACCTACATTAGCACATATCGGTGTAACAGTTTAGGTTTGACCAAGGTCGGTTTGAAATAACAATAGTATTCATTATTTTTATAACCTAGTCGACTCAGCGCTTTTAACCAAAACAATCTTACTTTCATTATATACCAAAACAATAAACAGGAGAAGACTAATTATTATTTTCTAATTCCATTGCGAAGAGTAAGTCATTAATATTTGAGATCCCAAAGGGAAAACATCACAGCTACTGAGAACTAAGGTACCACCAGCTCTTTACCGTTAGCACTCTAACTTACAAAATAAATGCATCTACGGTGATACGAGTTATTTCATCAACCCTTATGGTAGGGGGTAACCAACCCTTAATTATCTAAGGTGGCTCAGAAGGTAGGAGCCACCATAGGTATCATACATGGAATATTTTACGAAAATTTAAATTATTGTTCTAAATTTACAGATTGTGTAAGCTTCTTAAATCAAAATCGAGTTACAAAAATATTTAATGAGTGAACACGATGACGACTATTTTTTAATATTTCTATTTACTATCAATGCGAATCAATCACAAGAAGGTCTTCTTAATCGATGACCTTACTTTTATTAGCTTTCCAAATTACATCTTCATTAATATGATCACTTTATATATTATTATAAATTAAATAGATAAAGGCTACATACATTGTGTGAAGGCTATTTATTATTTAGTATATTAAGTAACTTTTTACAAAATTATGTCAATATTTAAAAAGATATTTGTTCAAATTTTTAAAGGACACCAATTAACTTTTAATTAATTATGATTTCTAATATGTCCCCATAATTTCTAACAGCTTTTTGTGTTTTAACTGCTTGTCCTCGTTATTTCAACCTGCACTTATATGGGTAAAATTATAAGTAAGGGAATTTATTTTTGCAAATTAATTAATGTATCTACTAAAATACCTAACAGCAATTGAGAACAGGAGGTAAATTTATAATAGTAAAATAAAATTCTGTTCAGTGTTACGAATGCTACGTAGGAAAATTACCCATTAACTTAAAAACTTGTCACAACAGGTAATGACTTTCAAATACCTGGGAATTAATCTATCAGCCGACAACAATATCGAAGAAGAGGTAGAAGACCAAATAATTAAAGTCAGTAGAACGGCCGAATGCCTAAACGACACAATTTGGAAAGACAAACACCTAAGAGTGGAAGCAAAGGCCCGAATATATGTCAGTTATTAGGCCAGTTATGACTTACACGGCCGAGACAAGACCAGATACAAGCAATAGGTACACAAAGACATCTGAAGACCAAGGAAATGAAGATCTAAGAAGAATTGCTGGAAAAGGACTACATGACAGGGTAAGAAATGAGGAAATCAGACGCATATGTGGGGTAGACAGTATAAATACGTGGGTAAAGAACAGAAAAGAAAAGAGTGAAATCAACATAATTAATATAAGCACGATGTCTGAATCAAGGATAGTAAGAATAGCCAGGGGACAAGTCACCGTTAGGTAGAAGAAGTATAGGACGCCCAAGGTAAAATGGAATGAAAATTTAGGGACAGAATGAAAGGCACCGTTGAAGAAAAACAGGCAGTACTGCCTATATAAAAGAAAAAGAAGAAGAAAAAATTAAAAATACTAAATTCAATGGTGAAAGAGTTGATTTGTTTTTCACAAAAATTAAAAATTATTAGTTATAAACTTCAATTTTTGAATTATTTCCATTTATAAAACCCGTATGTAATTTTATGTTATGTACTCCTATTTCGTGTTTGGGCTATATATCTGTCAGTTGTGTATCAGTAAGCACTCAACTGATATCATTTATGGAACATTACACGTGAATCATGGTCACATACTGAACGTGTTATCAAAAGTTAATTGATAAAATGCACTTACACTGAAGTACCTGGGTACCTGCACTTGTGTCAATCGATCAATACAAATTCTCTTCAGACCAGAGGTAGCCAAAATGTTTTACGGTAAATTTAAAGAAAGTAAGTAAGCTAAAATAAATTTTCACTTGGTCGGAATACGAACAATAGATGAAAATATTAGAGACTTCTTTAGGAGCCGCTTTGGTATTCAGATGTTTGCCGTCATTATGTTTACAATTTCCTAAAAGATTTCTCTACAGGCTGCTGTGCAAAACAATCCTTCTGCTGTGGAACTACATCATTATCTATGTAATATTACGCAACCGTGAAAGCTTCTTTCGACCAATCCATCTCTTTCCCTCCACTTTTCCTTGTATTATAAGCCGAAATAGATGGTATTTAGGTGCTCTAATTATATGGCTGAAGTACTCTGTTTTTCTCCTATTTATGACGTTTACTACCAGACGTTCTGAATTCATCAAATAATAATAATAATAATGTTTATTTAGGAATAACAATAAAGATTTACAAAAAAATAAAAAGCATAATGAGTAGGTACTACCTAAATAAACATAAATAACTCACTGAAGTTGAGCTACCCTGTATATATATATTACTAATATACATACAAAAGTAGCACCCCTTGTGCGTGAGACTTAAAAATATAATATACTAATTTACAAATATAAACAAAGACAAAAAATATTTAACAAATGTATAAATGTATACAGTTATATGAAAATTTATAAAAAATATTAAAAACTCTAACATTAATCAAGAAAAAATAAAAATATAATAATTTTAATATAATTTGTGATATAAATGTGGCCATCAATAATTCAAGAAATGTCGCAGTTGATAATAAAAATTTATTTAGATACAATTTTTATTTTCGATATAATTTTTTATTTCTTATTTAAGTTTATTACAATTATTGTCCATTAATAAGTTCTTCGCAGAATTTTGTTGATTTGTTCCCAATCCATTGTTTAATTTCATATTTATATCTATGTTTTTATAATTTTTAAATTGTTTTAAATTATCCGGTAGCAAATTGTACAATTTGGGCCCTATGTAACCAACATATCTTTGAAGGATGGATTTATTACTTTTTGGTAGAATTGTATTATGTTTTATATATCTAGTTTGGTGGGCATGACTATTAAAATTTAATATTATCTTTTTTTCATGTATATGTATAAGGGCTTTATAACAGAATAATTTACGTACATTTAAAAATTTACTTTCGTTATATAACAGCTCACTAGAATATCTTAAATTTTTCCCGTATATAATTCTAATTAGCCATTTCTGAATAATATTCATAGAATGTAAGTAATTATTGCGTATTCCACCCCATCCTAAAAGGCCATATGTGAGTTGAGATTGTATAAGTGCATAATAAAGAATTCGCAAATGAGTTATTCCTAAAAATTGTTTTAAAAATTTAAATCTTGATAAGAGTCCTCTTAATTTATTTACTATATTATTTGCTTGGGTGTTCCATCGTAAATGTATATCAATTATTATACCTAGATATTTAATCTCGTATGTATGTGGAATTTCATTTTTTCCATCAATTTTTAATGAGCCAAGATTTGGGAGGTTATTAACATATGATGTAAATGGTATATTTTGTTTTTTCTATATTTAAGGTAAATTTATTAATCTGAAACCATTTCTGAATTGTAGCAAAATCTGTTTCAGCTTTTCGTTTTAAATTATTCCATGTATTTGCATCATAGAAAATAGCTGTGTCATCTGCAAAACTTATTATTTTACCTGTTACATTCAGTCTGAATAGATCATTGATATAAATATTGAAGAGAATTGGTCCTAAGACTGTTCCCTGTGGTACTCCGTAAGATATAATTCTTCCTTTACTGATTTCTCCATCTATAGAAACATGTTGTTGTCTATTTAGCAGATAACTTTCTAGGATGTTATATGCAAGTCCTCTTATACCATATTTTTGAAGTTTATTTAGCAGTATTTTATGTGAAACTGTATCAAATGCCTTTTCTAAATCTACAAATATACAAAGAGATGGTTTTGCATTATCAAGAGCTTTGTAGATGTTAGCTGTTAGAGCACAGATTGCATCTTCGGTTGATTTTCTCTCTTGAAACCCATATTGACATTCAGATAGTATATTAAATTTTTTTTAAAAAATGTGTGAGTCTTATTTTAATTAGTTTTTCGAATATTTTGCCTATATTTGAGATTAGGGTTGTAGGCCTATAATTTTGACAATATGTTTCTTCGCCAGATTTGAATAGTGGTTTAATAGTTCCAATTTTTAATAGGTATATCTGGAAAAATGCCTAAATTAAGACATGAATTTATTATGTATGTTAAGGGATTTGAAATTTGTTTTGTTATTTCTTTTAAAGTTTCAGATCTAATATTATCGTGTCCTGGTGACTTTTTATTTTTTAAAGATTTCATAATTTCTTCAACTTCATTGTCAATTGTTGGAGACAGGTACATACTATTATTTATTTCCAATATGTTTGCTCGAAATGAAGAACATCTTAATTGGAAGTGTGCGAAACCCACGATATCTTTAGGATTCGTCGATAACACCACAATTCGAATGCTTCTAGTTTGTTTAGCATTGTGGTTTTTAACGTCCATGTCTCACATCCATACAATACTATAGACCACACATAATTTTTTAGAACTTTCTTGAGAATATTTTATCGACAGGATTCTGGTACACAAAACTGGTCTCCGGGTCATAAAAGCCTTACATGATATTTTGATCCTAGCTAATAAGTATTTCTTAATCAGAGTCAAAATTTACATTTAACCGTTCTATCTCCTCTCCATTAAGAGAAAGCAGACCTTGATCTATATTAATCTTTCCAACTTTCCACTTTGTGTTTGAAATGTTGATTTTAAGGTCTCTCTGATATCTTGCTTCACTGACTAGATTTAGTAGTGGTGAAGATCTTGTAAATTTTCTGCAAGAATGGCTGTATCGTCAGCGTATCTGATATTGTTGATTACTTCTCCGCCAACTTATTCCCTCTTGTCTGTCATCCAAATCCTCCATAGAGATTTCTTCAGAGTTTACTTTAAAAGATCGGGTGACAAAACACAACCCTGTGGTACTCCATGTTTGATGAATAGTTTTTCAGTACGACTCTCTCCAATTTGGATAGAGGCTACTTGATTGTAATATAAGTAATTCAACAGTCTTATATCGTAGTGGTCAAATCCTGCTGCCCGCAGGCAATCTAAAAGTGTATCATGTTTTACTTGGTCGAATGCCTTCTCAAAGTCGATGAAACAAACATAAACGTTCTTTCGGAACTCGCAACTTTTTTGTAAGGGAACACGCATACAAAATAGTGCCTCTTTAGTTCCTAGACCATCTCTAAACCCAAATTGCTTATTACCCATTCTACTTTCGCATAGAAGGAATACTCGGTTTTGTATAATACGTAAAAGTATCCTAAGTGTGATAAAATAATCCAGACTTTCCAAAATACAGTTATTGAGGTGCATTGCTAACGCGCCTTGGTACATCCGCAACCAAGATATCCACAGAGACCTAGGGATGGGATATTTGAACAAGAAATACAAAAAACCGCCTGCAGGCACGAATAAAGGCTTTCACGGCACTAAAACATCGAGACCATTAAGCTTCTGGATACCTGTAGCCAAAAAAGAAGACTCGAGAGGACAAAGCTATACGAGTTAGTGTGTAGCATACTGTAAGTTAAGTGAAAAATCTATTGTGATTAGTGCAAAAGAAAAAAGTGCTTTAAAAGTTGAATAAGCACAGAATACAAAGTGGTGATTCTTAGATTAAATTAGATAGTATAGTCGAACCCGCTTATTGGAATAGCCTTCGTGCCAAGCAAAAATATTTTTATAACCGGGATATTCTAGTAACCGATCATTGGTTGCTAGCCGTAATAAGTGTACCGAATATACGTAATAATAGCACATACTATGTTAATATGTGTATGTATATGGTTTTAGGTCTTTTTATGTCAATAATACAATAGCGTAACCGTAACGTATTATAACATACGAGTATATTACTATTTAATTGTAATATAATTACTGTTGTAATAGATTACTTTATATTATGTGGATGCATACAGATTATGCAAATATTTTCGTATTAAAATACATAATATACTTAATAAGAAAATTACTTATTTAGTCTTGAAAAATAATCGGTAAATGTAGCTTGTTTTTTACATAAAATAATCCATAGTATTTGATACTAGCCACTTTTGTTGCTCTGAATTATAAAAATTACAAAAATTTTCAATGGTTTGGCCATCCCGAAAACGTTTTATAACTTTACAAGCGATTAGGATGGGCGAACTGTTAAAAATGTTTAAAATTTTATAACAGGCAAGTGGGTGCCCATATGTATACCTAGTTTGTAGACAAAGAAAATTATCTTACGACTGAATTTGTCGGTAAACGATTGAATTGGTACTCATAAGAACGCAATAAAATATTTATTACCTATCTGACAAACTCAAATAATATAAATAAATCAGCCCTACAGGCCTTCGAAACCCTTGGCGAGAAACCGTAATACAAGACATAATTCAAATTTTTAGGAAATTCGAAATTATAGGTAAAAATTTATTCGTTGACCTGAAAAATATTCTAAAAAGCGGTATTGTTTTATTAATACGCATTCCAATAAACGGATAAATTTATTAAGGAGTAAATGGAAACGTTTCAGGACCTCAAATTTATATTACATAAATCGGGATATTCCTATAACCGGTACTCTAATAAGCGGGTTCGACTGTAACTTAATATCTATAAACAGTTACTGATTGGTCTTTGACTAGATTGTAGCATTAAATAAACAACATAAAAACATCTTATAATAATAATATGTAAGCACTACGAGCCTAGTGGGCCCATGGCTTAATGTACTATTCTTTTCCACTCCCTTTTGTCAGTCGCTTTTCTAGTTCCTTACGTTAAGTCTTCTCATATCTTCTCTAACTCCATTACTCCTTCGTGACCACGGTCTTCCTCATCGCCTTTTCCCTGCGAATGCACTAGATAGTATCATTCTGGGAATTCTAGATGGAACCATCCTCTGCACATGGCCCAACCATCCAAGTCTTTGCGTCTTAATTACAGCTAATAAATTAGGATCTTGATAGAGCCCAGTTAGTTCCTTATTTGTTGTTCTTATCCATTGTCCGTTCAAGTTTTTCCCACCGAAGATTTTGCGCAGTTTTTTCCTCTCCCAAACTAATAACAATTCTTGGTGTTTTTCTGTTGTGACCCATGTTTCAGAAGCATACGTTACTATTGGCTTTATTACGGTCTTGTAAGTTCTTAATTTTGCCCTTCGTGACATATTTTTACTTCCTAACATCCCATTGAGAGCATAAATAGCGCGGTTGCCCGACATAATTCTTTTTTGTATTTCTTCTTCACAGGTAGGATCTCTTGTGAAGACAGTTCCTAATTACTCGAATCTTTCAACTTCTTCGAATTTATACTTTTTTCCTTTAAACATATGTCCTGTTGTAGAATTGTTTTTTTGGAATAATTCAGAAAATAAATATATATCATAGACCACGAGATCATAGATTTTATTCACCCTGTATATGACCAAAAATTGTATAGAGTCTAATTTAGTTAATAAACACTGCTTTTTCGGGGAAGGTGAAATCGTTAATGTGGTTTTCGTTAATGGGTTTTTTGAAAGGAATTACAGACAATGGTTTAGAAAAATATTGGAAAGTGCATCAATAGGATTTTTGTAAATAATTCGTAGAAGATTTAAAAGGTAAACAAATTTTATTGAATTTAGAATGTAAGGCTTTTTGTTTATTTCTTTGAAAAAACCGATAGTAATTTGATGTCTCTTATAATTTTAACAAAATGGAAAGTTCGATACAAATTAAGTTGGGTTCTTAGGAAAGGAAAGCATGAATGTTTTGGGTAGAGAAAAGATCGATGAAAGGGATGAGAATGGGGAGTCTGAATTTGAGAGAGAAAAGATGGTCACTGTGTGATGAATATCGGGAGAGGGCAGTCCAGTTTTTGAAAAGTGAGAAGTCAGTGTAAAGCGGTGAAATCGGCCTTTGCGAGCAGAATCAAGTTTAAACGAAATTGTTGACCGGCTGAGAAGTAAAATTTTCCTGTGTCCGAAGAAGATTCCTTTGTTCTGTCTAGAACGAGTAGCTGATTGGTATCTATTTGCACAAGATATCGAGCAAGGAGAAACTGAGGAGAATTCGAGCGAGTCCTGGTTTTGTTTGTTTTTGAAGCAGTTTGGACGAGAGGGACTTTGTCGCAACATCCAAAGAGTACGTGAGGAAGAATGAAGAATCAAGGACGACGCAATCTGGGAGAAGAAGGAGTGAGGAAACAAAAAGGTTAGTCAAATCATTTCTTGAAGCGGAGAGAGAGTTTGTTTATATCCACACCATATATGCTAATTTTTTCTTGTAATGAAAAGTTCTATAACTCTGTTAGTCATTCCAACTTTAAGTAATCAATTCAAAAGGAAAAAAGTAAATTTTATTAAATTTAGTATGAATAAATAATAATTTTTTTTAAATAATTATTTTGTGTTAAAACAAGGAGACATCAGAATTAAAACTTGATTTATTAAGTAAGAAATTGTTGCAACAAATTTAGATTTTAGTATTTTTGTTTAAATCTTATTTATACGGCATATTGGATAAATAAATAATAGATTACATTTATATGATATTGAATGTGTTTAATTTCTCTGTCTTATCCTGGAAGGAGTAAGCAACTAGAGATACTAGAAGCCACAAATCAAAGGTATTGTATCGGTTACAAAATTAGTCCTGAGAATAAAGTTTATTAGAAAATTTAATTTGAATTTGGTTGTGTTTACATAGGCAGCAATTGAATTAATTGAGTGATTAATTAAATTAAGAATTTGCTAATCAATCTAATAAAACAGATAAAGTAGAGCATAACAGTACTTACAAAAACATCTTAAGCATGTTAATGAAATTGTAAAGCTATGTACTATCATAAAAATTATCTCAAGCTTTTAAGAAACTGAAGATTTCAACTTTTTTTATTTCAACGAATACGTACACATACAATAAGTCGCCAAATTATTCTTTCTTATCAGAAATATTCCGCGAAAAGCACTTAAAATGAAATTGAAGTCCATAAAAACTAAAGAACGACATTTAAAAGATGGGAATTCATGCAAATGAGCTGAGAATAGTGGTTGGAAAAGCTTGTTAAAATTTAGGCAACGGTTTACATACCCAATAAAAGTCTTATAAGGATGTACATATTTTGGTATTAAAGAAGGGTAATAAACAGTTTTAAATTACTAATTAGTAAATACTTACAAAGTCATTTGTCTTATTTAACCATTAACGCACATATTTTTTTTTCAAATTTGAAAATTTGACTTACATAATTACCGGCAATATTGCGTTTAAGACGATGGGTAGATACGTATTTTCGGCTGCAATACCATTCAAATGGGGATTCATTTTTTTCGAATCCAAGTGTTTTTGAAAAATTTAAACGCAGAATCAAAGATTACGTTATTAGCGAGGGCCGAAAGTCCCTGAGAACTTCTATAATGTTTATTTTAATAAGTTACAGGGGTGAAAAACTAAGAGAAATTTAGTGTGATTTTTAATTTCAAATATCTCATTCAAAATAAACTTTTTATTTATTCTAAGGGACTTTCGGCCTTTGGTAATAATTTAGTCTTTCAATCTGCGTTTAAATTTTGAAAAAATATTTATTGGTTTTTTCAGGATTCGAAAAAAAAATGAACACAATATCTGTGGTAATATTTTCCAAATCTATCTTTGTCTTATAACGCACTCATAGTCTGGGCTGATTATCGGAGAATAGGCCATTTTTGGGAAAAGTTATTTACGAGCAATTTTATTGCTGGAATCGAATCTTATGATTGTATATACAGTAAAACCTCGATATAACGGACTAATTGGGGGGACAGGGTGTCTGTTAAAGGCGAAAGTCCGTTATATAAAAATAGGTTTAAAATAAATAAAAAAATTTTTTTTTTAAGTTTTGTTTGCACTTTTGATGTTTTTGCTGTTTTTTTATGATTCGAAATGTGTCCGCATTATGCTATAATAAAAAGTTTATTGAAATTCTTTGTAAAATACAGAGACGTTTTTATTTTTTTTCACATTTAAAGACCACAGGAAAAGAACTTGATAAGTATAATTTTTGACATTTCTCGTTTTTAATACCACTTTGTAGCTGTAATTACATTGTTTCTAAGAGTAACAAAATACAGAGTAATAACTTGATAAGTTAAAAGATATTAGTGTTTAAGAAACCCTGTACAGAAAAAGAACTTGATTGACATGTCCATTCCAAACATGGGAAAACGTTGGTAAGTCCAGGTAATTAATATGCAATATCATTTTAAAAAACTAAAACGTAAACCATCAACCAATATATCAATTTTTTTTTCTAATCGATTGTAAGATGTATTTTAACATAATCACAGAATTTTAAACTTTAAAAATGTTCTCCTGAACGAAAACAAAAATTTGACTTATCAAATTATTTTCCTGTGGTCTTCATTTGACCGGATTTTCTTGTCCGTTATATGCGAAGTCCGTTAAATAGAGGTCCGTTATATCGAGGTTTTACTGTATTAATAATATAGGTATGCAAAGTCCGCAGATAGTGTGCTACTTTTTTTATAAACAAAATGGCGCACGAAAATCATGTTTTTTTTTCAATTTTTGCTCTATAACTCCAAAGATTTTAACTTTACACCAAAAACACTCAAATAAAAATTCACCGCAATTAAATTCTGTATAGAGACGTGTTTTTTCCGATTTACTTCGACGAAAAATTTCCCCGGAAAAAGGGGGTTTTTCCAACAAATCTTTAATTTTCAACTAAACTTTTAGATAAGTAATTGTTAATTAATAATTAAATAACTTGGTAATGTAAAAGTCCTTTTTGTATAGATTATAATTCCAGAAGCCGATGGAAATTACATGAACAGTTTAGCAACAATTGAATTGTTAATTAAAAATTTACGGTCGCTATAGTAACCACAATAATTATGATACATAAGAATAACTGTGATTTTTGTATAAAAAGACGCTGTACCTATCTAATGTACTTTACAGAATTGAAAAATTGGACTATTTAAGCGGCCTCAGGAATATTTTAAAATTATAAAGAATTTTTTGGCTTATAAATAAATAGAATATCTCTGAAAATATTAAACTAAATTAAATTGTAAAAGCGGTATTCGAAAAACAGCGGCAGGCCGCTTCTTTTAAAAGAAAAAACGTTTAATTATAATGAGCAGTTCCTGAGATACAATTGATCAAAGTTGACTGGAATTTACGGGCAAAGATATAAACAATAGGATCATAATTTTCAAACCATCACCTTTTTATTTTTGTCCTCTTTCTCCACACTAATTTTCATATCAATTAAATACTCATAACATATATTATTATAATAAAAACTATCTATAATACGTGTGAAAATTGCCAAAAATAGCAAAATTTCAATAAAAAATTAGGTTGGAGAAAATGTAACCCTAAAAGTTCAAAACCGGTATACGTTAAAAAAATGCATTTTCTCGGCTTCCCATGAAGCAATTTCCTTCATTCTTTTTTTGTTCCCAAGTAAATCGAGTAGAGCCATATAACTAACGCATTATTAAATGTCAGACTTGCTTTTGTTTTGTTATAATAAATTAATTTATTTATTATAACACAAAATTTTAATTTGTTTAAATAAAAATTGTTTAAATAATTATACAGCTTTCAAATGAGAATATTTATGTTTTTAACTTTAAAAGGTACACTTGTAGTAAGTTTATCTAAAAAAAGCCTACAACTGGAAAAAATATGTAGTTTTCTGTTCTTATAAATAAATTAATCTATTATAACAAAACAAAAGTAAGTTTGACATTTAATAATGCGTTAGGTCGATGGCTCTACTCGAGTTATTAGGGAACAAAAAAAAAAAAAAGAATGTGTGTACTTTGTACGCACGTAAGAAGTTATACTTCTATTATATGATTTCAACGAAATCAATATACTTTAAACAGTTTCTGTACTACTTTCCAAAAATTTTTATTAAAACAATACCAAAAATTAAAAAAATAAAAGAATAAAACACACACAAACACATTGAAAAATGCCACAAATGATTTCTGAACAATAATTGTTGCCAAAAATTTTAATCAAATACGTATTTTCTGAAAAAAATTATATAATAATATACTTACAATCATAAAATCTATAAAAATTAAAAAAATGATATAACTTGCATTGGGCTTGAACCTACTTCCCGTGTATCCCGCCGTACGAGAGTTTCAGCGATTTCAAACTGCACCACCTTCGCGTATACGTCATGTGGGAATATACGCAAACTGAACAACTTTTTGACATTTTGTTTATATTATGAATTTTTATTAGTTTGATTTTTGTCGAATTAAAATACAACAATATATAGAGTAAGAAAACGATACATTAGATGAAAATTTGTAGAAAGTTTGTTCGTAATCAGATTATGTAAATTAAAGCATTGCCTACTAGGGGTATAGCATAGCAAGTACTAATTAGGTAAGTACATTATTTTTTTCACATTTTCCAAATAGGTATGAAGATAATTTTTTATTGGAATACAACTGAAACGTTTAGAATTACGTACCTGTGGCTTTTCAAAACTATTTAAAAAGTCACTATAATTATAAATTTGATTTTATTTCTGTCCTCACAACAATAAAAACTAATATATTATACAACATTTTTGTTTACCGATAACCTCCATATTGAACAATTATTGACAGATCATTTCAACACCCAATCAGAGCCCGTATAAAGACTAATACCAAACTGTCGGTGTGCGCATGCGCGCAGATCAATATAAATTCACCTTCAATTTCAATCGCGCCTAAAGAAATATAACTTCAAAAAGAATGAAGGAAATTGCTCCATGGGAAGCCGAGAAAATGCATTTTTTTAACGTATACCGATTTTGAACTTTGAGGGTTACATTTTCTCCAACCTAATTTTTGATTGGAATTTTGCTATTTTATACAATTTTCACATGTATTATCGATAGTTTTTATTATAATAATATATGTTATGAGTATTTTAAAGATATGAAAATTGGTGTGGAGAAATATTATATATCCTCAATTTAATAGGTATGGAAAAAACATATTGCTTATATTAGAGAATGGTCAAATGCAGTAATTGTACCAGTGCACAAAAATGGAAACACAAGATACTGCCAGAACTATCTAGGCGCCAAATAGAGGTCACCATATCCTTTTCATAATCAAGTATATTCAAATGGGAAATAAGCCACAATTTTACCTAAAAATGATTTTATTAACGTTTCGACGCCCAAGTCGGGTGTCGTTGTCAAAATACAATAATAAAATCATTTTTAGGTAAAATTGTGGCTTATTTCCCATTTGAATATACTTGATTATAAAAATGCCACAAGAAAATAGCTTCAGGACAACATTAAATATCCTTTTCAATTCTGATAAACAAATTCAACGGTTTCTTATGGATTTTTGGCTGCTGATTACGAATTTCGAGGGTGGATTAACGTGAGACGTAAGTTTATTCTGTGCTTAAGGGTGAGCGACATACACCATTTTGTTCTGTTCTTAGACACAAGATACAGGATGTTTTGTAAAGAATGGGCCATTGCTTCACCTTAGATTCTTGGGATTAAAATAGGTCGATTTGAGCTAACTTACTTTAGTACAAAAGTTGATAATAACCGAAATACAGGGTGTCAAATTTAAACTTTTATTTTATTTATTCTTGAATATTTCCTGGCAGGCATGGGATAAAAACACAAAATTTGGTAAGCGGGGATTTTTTAGGACAAGGAATCTAATTATGCCACCAAAAATGATGTATTACCCAGAGAGCGCCACATACGTCTTTTTGAATCAAAACTTTCATTCTCGTAATATTTCTACTTAAAAAGGTATACCTCATTCATCTCGGTAAACTCAACGGTTTTCGAAATAAACGCATTTGAAATCTGCGTTTTTTAATAAAATATGGTTTCACAAGTACTGGTAGTACCTGTGTCGTAGCCCCCAGGTCGCTACTGCCACTGGTTTAAAAGTCTTCTACTATTTGATTATGGTAGCGGTGCATCGTATCACATGCTGTCTTGATTCAGAAGACCAAGAAGCTTCGCAGGTCGCGGTACTACCGTGCTTCGAGTCGCAAAGAGCGATTTTTTAACGAATTTACCGGCGTACGCTGACAGTACCGCAAGTTGTAATGTGTTGTTGATTTCTGAGGAGGTGATGTGATTTAGTTTTGTTATTGAGATTATTGCCGTTAGAACTTTTTGACGATGACGTTAAGGGAACTAAAAAAGAAAAGGTAGGTGAATTATTTTAATTTTATATGGTTTTTTGGTCGAGAATGTAAACAAATGATAATAAAATGGAATCTGATTAACAAATTTAAACATATACGAATTTGAATATAATTAGGAATAATTTAATAGACTACTCTATACCTATAGTGGGTATAAGTGCCATAGTGTCTTTTAAGAAATTTGATTTAAACAAAATAATAATACTAAGTACCTCAACCAATCAAGATAAAGTAATAAGTTATATATCTATGGTATTCCTGGAGCCTCTGCCACATCCCACATTTTGATCTCCATCTGTCTCGCTGTCTCCGCTGTCTTGGCAATGGCTAGATCCCGAGATGCCATTGCCAAGACAGCGCTGGATTGGAATCCTCAAAGCCAGTGTTCTTCAATCTTTCTGATTTCGCGACCCCTTTACAGTTTGAAATATTCTGACGACCCCCTTGTGTTATAGGAAACCAAAGAAATAATGTAATTAAAAGACTACATACGTTAAGTAGTGATTTTTTCATATTTTGGTACATTTATCTGTTATTCACGCGGGCAAAAATTAAAGAACAGCCCACATTTTGTTTTGCAGTTTGACGAATCTATTGATGTTTCCGACTTTGCACAGTTTGTAGTATGTGCGCGCTTTGAAGCAGATGCCTGTACGTATCACTGAAGCAATCTTATTTTGCAAAATAACTCCTGCAAACACTACTAACAAGTGTTTGTACGATATGTTTTTGGAAAACATTTGTGACTACAATATTCATTTGAAAAAATGTATCGCTATTTGTAGCAATGCAATGGTGCTAAAGCTATTACTGGCAAAAATAGGGAACTCATTGCAAAATTAGATCGATAATGCCAAACATATCCTGAAAATACTGTTTTTTTTATTGACAGGCTCTATACTCCTGTCGCCAGGGGGGTACAACGGCCTCCTGTATTCAGATGGACTTACCCAAGTTTTTTTTATGTATTTTGACCCGTAGAACACGAATTTTTTGGGTAACAGTTGATTCGGATGTCGATAAGATTGTTATAAACAAAGAAGTTGAGGAATTACATAACAGCGATTTCTCGCAAAACAAAACATGTTTTTTTATTTTTTGGGCCATTCTAACCAAAAAGTGTTCCTACAAATTTTTTCGTAGGATGCATAGTTTTCGAGATAAACGCGGTGGAACTTTCAAAAAATCGAAAAATTGCAATTTTTGTGCCCGAATAACTTTTGATTAAAAAATAAAATAGCAATTCTGCTTACCGCATTTGAAAGTTCAAGTCAAAATATATCGGTTTTAGTTATTTGCATTGCTAAAAATTTATTATTTTATTGTTAAACAAAAGTATAAACACCTAGTGCTGGAGTGATGTTTTCAATGATTTCTCATTTAAAATCGAACGAGTAGGTAGAGTAGGTACAAGTGCAAGCGAGGCTATTTCTACGTAGCAAACGCATGTATTAGGCACGGGAAACACTATGTGTTTATAGCTTTTTTTTAGCAATAAACACATAAACTTTTAGCAATGTATATATTCGAAATCGATAGAATTTGACTTGAACTTTCAAATGCTTTCAAATTCTGCTTCACAAAGCAGAATTGCTATTTTATTTTTTAGTCAAAAGTTATTCGGGTTCAAAAATTGCAATTTTTCGATTTTTTGGAAGTTCAACCGCGTTTATCTCGAAAACTATGCATCCTACGAAAAAACTTGTAGGAACATCTTTTGGTTAGAATGGCCCAAAAAATACAAAAACATGTTTCCTTTTGCGAGAAATCGCTGTTATGTAATTCCTCAACTTCTTTGTTTATAACAATCTTATCGACATCCGGATCAACTGTTACCCAAAAAATTCGTGTTCTACGGGCCAAAATACATAATAAAAACTTGGGTAAGTCCATCTAAATACAGGAGGCCGTTGTACCCTCCCTGGCGACAGGACTACTAGGTGCTAAGTTAGTACCTTCTGATTTAAATGCCGTGCGTAAGGACGTAATAAAAATTGTGAATTCTCTCAAAGGTAAAGCTTTCCAAACCCGGCTATTCAGAATCATTTGTGAAGATATGGACTCGCTTCATCAAAATCTTCTTTATTACACAGATGTCAGGTGGCTATCCAAGGGGAAGGTATTGACAAGAGCAATTTCGATCATGAAACTTCGATATCAAGATGGAAACTAATAAAGAAACAAAAACCTCAAGACAAACTTGACATTCAATCTTTGAAAACGATACAATACAACATATAGTACAGAAATAATTAAAAAAAAATTAGCAAATATTGATCATCGTAGGATTACCGAGTCCGATGACGTAAACGTCCTGTGGAAAACTATTAAATATCAAGTAAACACCGTAACAGAAAAACACCTAAAAGCATCTCTAAAAGTAACAAACATAAATGGATAACAGAAAAGATTTTACAATTAATAAACAAACGAAGAGGTTCCAAAGGAAAAAATGACGTGGACAGAGAATACAAAAGATTAATCAAAAATGAATAACCATTTTCTTGATTTACTTGTTTACTCTGATTGGAGTACGAAGGGAACCATTCTCGTTGGAACTTTACCGCGCTGAGCAGATGGGACGTGAATTATAAATTGTAAAATTTCCTCATCTTCCTTAGTCTCAACATCCGTTATGGCTTGCAAATTTTAGAAGCCTCGGAGGTGTAACCGGAGAAGGTTCCCATTGTTTTCAATCAAGTGGTATGTAGAGTAATATTTTTGATGTTGTTTTATGTGCTATTAGAATAGAATAATTCGAAAAAAAAAATAATAACCGAGGCAATGCATGGCTAGAAAAATAAGAGAAATGGCTGGAATCAAAATGCGTTGAAATATAAGAACTTTCACAGAAGCACGATATTTTTTTAATTCGCTTAGAAAGGTAATTATGTAGAGTTGATATAGACTAACAAGAGAACAACCTCACACACCATCCTAAATACGGATGACAAGCTGCTGGAATCGGACGAAGATAAACAGAAATAAAGGGAAAACTATATCATAATACTTTTTAACGGCATACGAGAAGAACCAACAAGATTGGATAATAACAAGGAAAGACCAGAAATTCAGCATTTTCACTATCGTTAGAAACGTAATAATTTTAGTTTAAAATAGAAATTATTTTTAAAATGTGCGGCCAAATTTGTTTTAAATAGTTTACTAGTCTTGATCAATATAAACGCCCCAATACAACTACAAAAGAAAGTTTTCTAAATTATACTTTTAAATTTCAATTTACGCATATTCTTTAAGAAAATATTTGTTAATAAATCCAGACTTTGTCTAGAGCGAGAATGTTAATACAGGGTGTTTCATTAATAATTGTCCATATAGTAACTGGAGAAACCTTATCACAAAATACGAAGATTTAACCTAAAACACTTAAATAAAATGTGGTTCCTTACTGAGTTACAGGGTGTTTTATCTAAAAATTTAAAAACTATTTTTGCTTAGCATTTTAAAACTATTCGACGTATCCTTTTTATACTTGGCAGAAAGTGCGACTACTAGACACTCTACTAAATTATGATAAACAAACGTTTCTAGCTACTACCAGAGGCGTACGACAGGGGATGGTGAATGGTTGACCCTTCTCAAATTCTACGCCACTGGAGGAATTACTATTTAAGTGCCATTTTTAGATTCTACAATACTTTGTACGTAAATAATATACTCTTAATTGGTAACGATAAAGTCATTCGTTTTAGAGATATTTGAAGTTAAATATAAAACGGCACAGTTATTTTGATTAATTTATATGATTCATATGATTAAGATATAAAAATTATTTGTACCCAGTACTTTAAAACTATTTGGCGTATCCTTCTCATACTTGGCAGAAAGTGTAGATACTATACACCCTACTAAATTAAGATAAATAAACGTTTCTAGCTATTACCAGAGGCGTACGACAGGGGATAGTGGCTGGTTGACCCTTCCCAAATTCTACGCCACTGACGAAATTGTTATTTTAGTGTAATTTTTTGATTTTGCAATAGCTTTTATGTAAATAATTGACTCTTCATTCGTAACGATAAAATGATTAGTTTTCGAGATATTTGAAATTAAAAATGACGCGACACAATACACTGATCAAAATAACCGTGTCGTTTCATTTTTAACTTCAAATATCTCGAAAACTAATGACTTTATCGTTACCAATGAAGAGTATATTATTTTCATGGAAAGTATTGAAGAATCCAAAAATTGAACTAAAATAGCAATTTTGCCAGTGGCGTAGAATTTGGAAAGGGTCAACCATTCACTTTCCCCCGTCGTACGCCTCTGGTAATAGCCATAAACGTTTGTTTAACATAATTTAATAGCTTGTACAGTACGTATACTTCCTGCCAAGTATGAAAAGGATACGTCGAATAGTTTTAAAATGCTGAGCAAAAATATTTTATAAATTTTTAGATAAAACACCCTGTAACTCAGTAAGGAACCACATTTTATTTAAGTGTTTTAGGTTAAATCTTCGTATTTTGTGCTAAGGTTTCTCCAGTTACTATATGGACAATTATTAATGAAACACCCTGTATACGATAATTTGCATGTTGTTTATATTTGTATATGTATTTATAAAGGAATCCGATATTTTGTTTAT
Source organism: Diabrotica virgifera virgifera (assembly GCF_917563875.1). Taxonomy (NCBI): domain Eukaryota; kingdom Metazoa; phylum Arthropoda; class Insecta; order Coleoptera; family Chrysomelidae; genus Diabrotica; species Diabrotica virgifera. Next base: position 5,071,692 of record NC_065449.1, on the reverse strand, counting down.
ATAGAAGTGGTTTTAGTTAAATTTGCTACAAATTTGAATAGAGGTATCTTTGAGCAAGTGGATCAAAAGTTATCATTTCCTCATGACTCAGAAATCAATCGTTTCTGAGTTACAAAGTTCCAAAGTATCGGCTTTTAGCCCATTTGAATAATACATCTGGATCTTTCCTTTTAAATTCATTTCGAATAACGTGTCCGAAGTATTGTACCTAACTTTCGAGATGTGAGGGCCTTCAGTACCTCTTGGTTTTTCTTCATTCTTCCGAGGAACTTTTCGTTTATGACCCTATCAGTCCACGGGGTTTTAAGTATTCTCAGATATAGCCACTTCTTCTTCTTCTTCTTCTTCTTCTTCTTCTTCTTCTTCTTCTTCTTCTTCTTCTTCTTCTTCTTCTTCAGCCTTCAGTAATCCAACTTTGGACATAGGCCTCCCCCAATTCAATCCAGTGTTGTCTATTTTGCGCCACCTGTTTCCAGTTGTGTTCTCCAAACTTCTTTATGTCATAGGCCCATCTCATTTGTGGCCTTCCTCTAATTCTTCTTCCTAACCAAGGTCTCCATTGTTATATTTCGTGATTCCATCTTTTATCCTTCAGTCGGGCATTGTGTCCTGCGAAGCTCCATTTTAATATGGCAGCATGTTCTCCTGCGTCTTTTACTTTGGTTTTGCTTCTAATCCAAGCCACATCTCATATTAATATTAGTTAAAATTACTTTCAAGAACTTCGTTATTACTTTGTCTATTTGATAAAAGAAATGGGGAAAAAAGAAATCTAAATATTATGTTATGCAAACGACGCCGCATTAATCGCCGAGACAGAAGACGATCTCCAAAGATTAACACACATCTTCAATACAACAGCCAAGAAATGCAATATGATAACATCAGCAGAAAAAACCAAATGTATGACAACATCTAAAAACCCACTACGATGTAAAATCAAAATTGATGGGAAAATAATAAAGCAAGAAGCAAGGTTTAGATATCTGGGAATAGATATAACCAGTTACGGAGATGTTGAAGAAGAAGTACGACAACAAATCTTAAAAGCAAGTAAAGCGGCGGGATCTCTTAATGACACAATCTGGAAGGACAAACACCTAACACAAGACACAATAGCAAGAATCTATAAAGCAGCAATTAGACCTATATTGACATACACGGCGGATACAAGACCTAACACGTCTAAAACGAGACGACTACTAAAAACAACAGAGATGAAAATATTCCGACGAATATCAGGGAAAAGTCTGTTGGATAGGGAGAAAACCAAACCATAAGAAGATCATGCAATGCAGAACACATAAATGGATGGTGACAAAATGGAAACAGGAGTGGAACGAACACATTCGTAAAATGGCAAAGGATAGGATATTACGAATAGCACGATATAAGTCACCAAATGGACGAAGAAGTATTTACAGATCAAGAAAAGATGGTGCGATAACTTAAACAATTTAGGAGGCTAATATTGAAAAAGAAACAGGATTTAAAGCCTACATCTTCTTCTTAACGTGCCCTATCAAGTCCCCTTGACGTTGGCGATTAACATGGCGAAACTGTCTCTGTCTCGAGCTATTCTAAATAGGTGTTCTGCTTTCTTTATTCCTGTCCACTCCCGGATATTCTTCAACCAAGAGGCCTGCTTTCTACCAATTCCTCTGCGTCCTTCGATTTTACCCATCATAATAAGTTGAAGAATATTATACCGGTCTCCCCTTACTACGTGTCCAAAATAGGCCATCTTTCTATATTTGATGTTATCAAGCAGCTCGCGGGTAGCATTTGCTCTCTTAAGAACTGCCACATTTGTCAGCATAGCCGTCCATGGTATTTTTAGAATACGTCTGTGCAGCCACATTTCAAAGGTCTCCAAACGGTTAATGGTGGATATTTTTAATGTCCATGCTTCGACACCATACAAGAGGACTGACCAAATGTAGCATTTAAGCCTACATACAAGAATGAAGGAAGAAGAAGAAGAAGACAAAATATTGATTTATACACATTTAGGTTTAAAAATTTATTTAATTATAAAGAAAGACAATTTAAAATTTAATTTCGATACAGAGACCACCATCATTCGCTTATACATGTTTCATCCTTTTGGACTCCTCAAAATGACTCGTGGTGTGCTCTCTCAATCGAAACCAAATCTTTCTCTCGTGTTGCAACAAACTCAACAGCAACATCTATTATAAACAAACTAAATCCAAAAAACACTGAAAACGTTTGTTTTCTATACTTCCAGAAAATTTATTACAACCATGTGACTACAGCTGTTTCGGCAAAGTGCCTTTCTCAAGTGATTTAGTTTACTATGGGTTTGCCTTTTTAAAGTCTTTAACTGAAGAGGTTGAGGAGTGGGGAGCTGTTTGTCTCGAGTTGGTCATTTAGAATTATATCTTAATATTTCAATTTATTAATTTCCATAGATTCTAACAAAGAGTGCTTAAGGCCTTTATTTTGAATATGCAGAATTTGAAACTGTTCATTAAAAGAATGATTATGATCTAGAATCTGGAAGGTAAAGTGCGTATGTAGAAGTGTCTGTTTTTCTATTGTTGAAAGCCCTTTTGTGTTCTGCTATCCGTTTGTTAAAGGTTCTGCCAGTTTGACCGATATAAGTTTTCGGAGAGTCACCACAAGTTAGTTTGTAGACACCACTCTGTAGTTGTTTTCTCTTTCGGCTCTTATTGTTCGTAATATATTTGCTGTTGTTGTTGTTAGTTCTGAAAGCTGGTGTTATTCCTTCCTTTTTTATGTACAGTGGAACCCCGATAAGTCGGCCCCCGATAACCCGGAACTCCGGCTAACCCGGACCGATTTTTATCAGACAAACATTTCAACAATAAAAATGTATTGCTGTTACAAAATCTCGTGAACCTAATTCATTCATTTGGTGACGTCAATATACGAACGAAACGATTGAATTCGACATTACTGAAAATATCAGGGTGCAGATGGGACCCTGTCGCGCAATTCGCAGCAAATAAAATAGTCGTATGTTTTTGGCTTCATTTTATTTCGGTTATACATACATACGCATTTTCAAGGTTCACGAGGTTTTGTACCAACTCTATGTAATATAATATTTGAGAGATAATGGGTATTTGTGTAATTTGAACTACATATACCATAGTAAAAATGACTCATGGCACAACACATTCATTGTCGTGTTATCGAAAACAACAGGCACTTGTATTATCCTTTATTTATTTGAAACTTTCTTAGCATTGTTTAGAAAAGACTATTAAAATTCTTTTTTTTTACAATGGTCTTAGTCATCACTGTTATTAAATAACATAACATCAGAGACGGTATTGTGTGTAGTAAAGCCGTAGTGTTCGCTTCCGTTCTAAATCGTTCGTAAATCTATTCAGATTTTGTGTGCGTGTCGTTTGTCTATAAGGGCAACAAAACGTAAAAATGTTGTAGTGACAATGGAAAAGAAACTAGAAGCATTAAGTAGAATTGATAAAGGTGAATCTTGCAGCATTATATGGTGTCGGTACATCTACAGTATCGGATTGGATGAAAAATAGAACTAAAATCGAAGAATTTTTTTTTCAAAATGATAACAAAAGACAGTTTGGACAATCGGTGCAAAGCTAATAAAGCTAAGAATGAGACTCTTGACGACGCTTTGTATGTGTGGTTTTGTGTGGAATGCGAACGTGGTTTACCATTGTCTGTGTGACAATTATAACGGAGTTTATCTGTAAGCATACCATATTTTATTAATTTTTACCATTATCTCCGGCTAACCCGGATTTTCGATAACCCGGATCGGCCGCGGTCCCGATTAATCCGAGTTAACGGGGTTCCACTGTATCTGGTTATTTTTGTTGTTATCTTGCCAGTATATGTGATAGAGCAGAAGGTACTGGGTTCTTTCTGTGGTGGTGGATAAACTATTTTCAGGGCTTCTTAAGGAGTTTTTGGTTTAAAATTTTGTTAATAATTGTTTGTTCGTTATAGCCATTATTTAAGTTTGAATTATGTTTGAATTTTATAATTTTGTCAGCCCCGACAGTGAGGTGCTTTTGTCAGAGCGTATGTAGATGGTTTTATTCTAACGTTTAAAGAGCTTAACATGTCATTTAATACAGTTTAATACATATTTATAAAGTTTATTTAAAGAAAATTATATACATGCAATTGTGTGTGCGGTTCCCATAAAACTAGAACGATAATTACATGTTAAATCGAATGACAACAAAAACAGAACTAAACTGCATAACCCAAAGTCAGACAAGCATGAAATAATACGTCAGTCGGTTTATTGAAACTAAGAGCAAAATATCGTAGGAGAAATTATTTTTTACCATATCGTTACTTGAAAGTACTTTAATCATTAAATTTTCTCTACTCATCAAGTAATCGGTGTCGATTGACGTTTTTGTTCTTTTGTTTCACGCAAAGTCCGACATTTGTCCTAGATTGTATTTCATTTCCATTAGCAATAAACTAAGAATTTTACTCTCTTTGCTTTTCTAATGCGTATACACTGTGGCTGCTTTTTGTACCACCTGGCGTTTTTCGACATTTTCTATTAGAATACACTTCTCCAAAAAATTAATGAACCACCTTAAAAATTGGTCATTTTTAATGTCTCGAATTTTCTAAACATGTTATCCGATTCAAGTGATTTTTTTATTATGTTAATGTCTGACTGGTATATCATTTGAAAAATAATGACATGATTCCGAAGTCATTTAAATATGATATATAAACCTAATAATCCGGTCAACTTAGACATCAAAATGCTTGGCAAATAACAAAAATTGCCGGAGAGCCAAATTTTGGTGGAGAGCTAGGGTATACCATAACAAATAAAGTTTAAAAAGTCCCCATCGATCCCATGTGTGCGTCAAAAGTTATTCGGGGTCAAAGGTCAAAATTTAAGATTTTTTGGATTTTTTTCGAAAACGGTAAGTTTATCAAAAAAAAACCTCAAACTAAAGTTGGAGTTCTTAACATTCTCTACAAAAGTTGTCCTTACAATTTTTTTCCTAAGAGTTACCATTCCTGAGATATCGCGATTTTAAAAGTTACTTTATACATTATATGCACATATAAGCCACGTATATACATATGTGGCTCTTAAGACAAGTATAAATGCCTATTTGTGTCTCTTTTATATAGTATATTATACTATTCTGAAAATATTTCTTCAAAAGGTAATCAGTCCCAAACTGAATTTCCTCTATCCACGTGGCCTTGAAAAACATTTGGCTATAGAACATATACCACTGTTTAAAAAAGAACAGATTGTCTATTATAGGCAATGGCTACAGTATTGTCCGTAGGTCTGGTTCATAATATCTGTTTCTTTTAGTGCTAAAGGTTCAGTTCAAGTGAATATAAGTACTTATTACAAGCTTCTACCATTTAGTACCGTTACCGTTATTTGTACAATTTTATAGTTTTAAAAATGTCTCAGTTTTGCTTTATTTGCAATAAACCTTTAAGTGAAACTAAAACAGTTGTGGTTGATCGTGGAATGCCAAATTTAATCGAGGCTAGTGTCGAGAGAGGTGATGAGTTTATTGAGTATTTAAGAACTCAAAAATCCGTTACAATACATGTGAATTGCAGAAAATCATACATTCGGAAAACTTCAATCGCTGCAGTGAAAAGACAACGTGAGGAGGAACAGGCTAGTACTTCAAAAGTAAGTCCACCTCATACTAGAACGCGAGTAAGTAGATCACATTTTTGTTTTAAAAAATACTGTTTATTTTGTGGCAATGAAGCCAATGAAGAATCTGAGATAAAGAAAGCACAGCATCTTCGAAAAATAATTCGTAACGTAACTACACTAAAATTCAAAGAATCCCTGTTGAAATTAGCTAAAGATCGTTCTGCTGATGTTTCGAAGGCTGTTCTTGAACGTATTAATTTTGAGTATGATTTAGTCGCTGCTGATGCAAAATACCATGACAGTTGTTACAAATCTTTCTTAAAACCTAATACTGGTCGTAAAATTGGCCGTCCACAAGATGAAACTGTAAACTCTGCGATGGAGAAAATGTTTCAATTCATAGAAACGATTGATGATTGCCAGTTTTCATTGGATGAATTAAGGAATGTTTGTCAAGATGTAGTTTTAGATGACAGAACTATAAAAATACGATTGAAATTAAAGTATGGTAGTAGAATTATTATTACAGAAAAGCCTGGAAAATTAACATTTATTTGTTTTATTGACAATTACCAAGATATTTTAAGTCAAGTCTGGTCTGATAAAAAAGACTTGGATGAAAAAGGCAAGCGGTTAAAAACTTTGAAAGCCGCAGCAGCAATTGTTCGTGAAGATATTCAATCTTGTGTTTTCGATAATACTATGTACCCCCACCAGGTAGAATGTTCGAGGATATAAATAACGATATTCCCGAATCATTGTCATATTTTTTGGAACAAGTCATCTTAAAAAACAAGCGTCATAATTTAGATCATCTAAAATTAGTTTGTACGAATATTAGCCACTGCATCATGACAGCTGTTCGGCCTAGAACCTTTAAATCTAAACTACAGCTGGGTCTTTCAGTTTTTTTTTTCATCGGCGGTTTGCTCCGAAACGTCTCATACAAATTTTTTCGTCTCTTGGTTTATGCGCCTCTTACAGTGAAACAATGAACTATGAAGCAGCAGCAGTTTTCAGTCATCCACCTCACATTTTACCACCAGAAACAGGCACATTCATCCAATATGTTGCAGACAATGCTGACATTAATGTAAATACTTTGGACGGCAAGATGAAATCGAAGAAGACTGTTGAAGTAGACTTTCAAGAATATGAATCTGATTAAAATATCTAAAGAAATCAAAACAATAGTTAACCTAATAATCAATAGCAATATCAATAATCAATATCAATAATAAGGTAATATCTAAAACTTGACCGGTATTGTTTCCTTAAATTATCCTAAAATTGTCAAAACAGTTAGTGGAGTAGGCCTACAGGGGAAACCACGGTAAAAAAACGCGCCGAGTACACTACCTCACAGGTGGTGTGGAAACGTGTGCATATCATGTATAATGTGACTTTTTGAATCGCGATATCTCAGGGATGGCAACTCTTAGGAAAAAAATAGTAAGGACTATTTTTGTAGAGAATTTTAAGATCTACAACTTTGGTTTAAGATTTTTTTTGATAAAACTTACCGTTTTCGAAAAAAATCCAAAAAATCTCAAATTTTGACCTTTGACCCCGAATAACTTTTGACGCACACATGGGATCGATGGGGACTTTTTAAACTTTATTTGTTATGGTATACCCTAGCTCTCCACCAAAATTTGGCTCTCCGGCAATTTTTGTTATTTGAAATGTCTATATAGACCGGGTTATAAGTAAAACTATGGTTACCACAATTACGTTACTACTGTTACTGGTAAATGTACTTATTTGAAAACTAATTAATTCAAAATTCCTTCAAATTTTTTGCATAGAAAGAATAATTTAGTCGGACATTAAACGTTGAAGGCACCACGGGTATTATAATAATAACGCTTTCGGTCAAAGTATATCCCCCGGCCGAAGGCCCTCGGTGTATAAACCATTGACCTCAAGCGTTATTATCCTTATAATACCCCTGGTACCTTAGTAACTATTACAGCCTTATTCTATAACAATATCGCTGTAATAATATTTTTCTATTAGACAGGTAAATTGTCATTATATACCGGATATACCAATCAAACAGTGCTTTTTTCTTAAAGTTCGTGTTGCCCTGTGTAGAATAGAATAGAAATATACTTTATTGTCATGAAAAATTTAACAATTTTATAGGTAAAGCTTACAAGAATCATAAATAAGAACAATAACAAATAACAAATACAATTTACTAAAATGATATAAATCGTCAATACAAATAAAATATAATGAAGTGAAACAAAAAACCGTAACAATCTATTGCAAAATTTAAAAACAAATTGCAAATTGCATAATCTACCTTAAGAAATTTAAAAAGTTAAGCTGCTGCATATGACACTCAAATATAGATTAAGATTCTACTTATCAATAGGAATATTATACTCTATTAGTAAGTTATTGGTTAAGAAACTCTGCTATTGAATAATTTGGTCTTTCAGATAAATAGGCTTTAGTCATTTTACGGAACTTGGGGAAATATGTTGCAGGTTTAAGTTGTAGAGGGAGATGGTTGTAAAGTTTTTTTGCAGAATATAATATAGATTTCTTTACTAACTTACTGGACGGGATCGGTAAATAGATTTCAAAGGTAGAATTTCTGGTGCAATAGTCATGTCTAGGTCTTGCTGGAAAGACATGTAGATGTTTAGGCATTAAGCAAACAGTTTCTAAAATATATAAAGAAGGTAGTGTTAGAATCCTACAATCTTTGAAGTAGCTTCTGCAATGTGTTGTTCTTCTGAGGCCAACAGATATCTTATTGCTCTTTTTTGTAATTTAAAAATAACATCGGATTGGGCAGCCGTACCAGAACCCCAAAAAGGGAGAGCGTATCGAAGATGGGACTCGAACATAGAAAAATATGTTATTTTCGAAGAGGCTAAATTCGTTTCCTTCGAAACAGATCTTATTGCAAAGCAAGCTAAGGATAGTTTCTTGCTTAACACATCAATATGAAGGGACCATTTCAGGTTGCTATCTAAGAAAATACCAAGAAACTTTACAGAATCAACGATACCGATCTGGCTGTTATGAAGAGGTAAGGGTTGAAGAGCTCCTTTATAAGATAATGCTACTGTTTTATCTACGTTAAAAGAGAGTAAATTTGAATCGGACCAGGATTTTATTGTAAGTAGATCAGAAGTTATAGTATCATGAAGAGTTGCGATATTTGAGTTGCTCCAAGTGATACTGGTATCATCAGCAAAAAGAAAAACTTTTCCCTCGATTTTTAAGCTAGTGATGTCATTTATAAAGATAAGGAAAAGTAGGGGACCCAATACTGATTTTTGTGGTGCCCCCATGCAACATTTTTGAGACTAGAGTCTGTATCATTTGCTCTAACCAGTTGTTTCCTATTATCCAAGTAAGATTAAAACCAGTTCGAAGTAATACCTCGAATTCCATAGAAATCTAGTTTTTTTATCAAAATGTCGTGATTTACACAATCAAAAGCTTTGGCATAATCACAAAAAAGAGTGGCAGTGCGGTGCAGATTATTGTTTAATGCTTGATAAACCTCATATAGTACAGAAAACGTGGCATCTGTGGTACATTTATTATTTATAAAGCCGAACTGATTTTGTGATAAAATATTGTTATTTACGAGAAAGGACATAAGTCGGGCTTTTATGAGTCTCTCAATAATTTTGGAGAGTACCGGTAGTAATGAAATAGGTCTATAATTGCAGGCATTATATTTTTCACCACCCTTATAAAGAGGAATAATGATGGCCGTCTTTAGTCACTCTGGAAATTTACCTTTCTCAAAAGAATCATTAATTAGAGAGATGATGACTCCCAACACACTGTCTGGGAGATTTGAGAAAATTTATATAGATAGTCCATCGGTACTACAGGAAGTTTTGCTTTTGATACTATTGATTGTTTGGATTTGCAATTCCAATTGCATATCTCAACTTGTTTTAGAGCAATAAATAAATCGTCAATTTTTAAGAAAATTTTCAACTTCCCGTATCTTGGAAACGAAGCATTTGCGCACATATATTTATCAAGCAAACTCTCATTATTTTTTCATGCAAAACCCATTAAAGTTTGCCGCGCTTATTTAAAAACACCCTGTATTGATGAAAAATATGGCTAGTTGTTAAAATACCTAATTTTTTTATTATCCAACATAAGCGAATGAATCAAAAAACAGAATTTTAGGAAAACCTGAAGCTATAGTTGGATTTTAATTTTAGTATTTTATAAATGCTAGAATATTCCACAATATGTGGGGAACTCTGATAAAAAAACAGAGTTTAATTGGTACACCCAGTATACAATTACAATTTACCTGTCTAGCAACAATTTTATTACAGCGATATTGTTAAAGAATAAGGCTATATTATATTTAAAAAATCACTTAAATCGGACAACAGGCTTAGGTTATTCGAGACATCAAAAATGACCCATTTATAACGTGGTGCGTTAATTTCTTGGAGTAGTTTTACCTAGGGTTTTTAGTTAAGGACAGATTGTTAATGTTTAAAAAAAATAATACAAATTAAAGATAATAGATACGTTGATTTATTGAAACTAAGAGCAAAATATTTTTTACCATACCTTTTTTAATCATATTCTCTACTCATCAGGTAATCATTGTCGATTGTCGTTTTTGTTCTTTTGTTTCGCATAAAGTCCAACATTTGTCCTAGATTCTGTTTCATTTCCATTAGCAGTAAACTAAGAATTTTACTCTCTATGCTTTTCTAATTCAGATATACACCGTGACGTCTTTTTACAGCACCTGGCGTTTTTCGACATTTTCTATTAGAATATTTCTTATAGTGTTAGTACTCTTATTTCAAGTTGTTTTGATTACCTGGAGATAATAGTACTAAGCGATATTTATAGAGAAAATATTCAGATAACTTGTAAATTACTGTTGTTATTAGAAAATGTACTTAATACGATTTTAACTGGGGTAATAAGCAGTTGAAATTACCTCGTATTATGTATGATATCTGAGTACTTGGTTGGAATAAAAGTTTTTGTGATATCTTTCAATTAACTTTCTACTGAGTGAAAAACATTTTATGTACAAAACATATGCATACCTATCATTTTTATATCACTCTTACTGACTTGTTTTCTGTCCATGTCGTTTTCTATCTAAATATCTAATTATTTCTGCTATTAATTTTCCATTATTTTTTTAAATTATGATATTTGTTAGTTAGCTTGAAGTAATTGAAGAGACATTTGATGACCCAACTGATGCAAAAGCTAGAACTGAAGGAAAAAAGCGAAGTTAGCAAATTACTTCAATTACCAGACATATATATTTGTGAAGCTATCGAAGTTCAAAACGTATAGCTTGCTTTGAAATAATTAAGAATCGGACCATCTCTATTTGATAAAATTTATTCTAAAGTAAAAGACACTTATAATCAGCGATCGATTCGATCTTAAGTCTTCTTCATGAGCCATCTCCTTTAAGAAGGTTGACAACCATCATGGCAATTCGCACTTTCGATACCGCTGCTCTAAAGAGATCAGCAGAATTGCAGTTACACCAAGCTCTCAAATTGTTTAACCAGGAGATACGTTTTCTTCCATGACTCCTTCTGCCCTTTATTCTTCCTTGTATTATTAATTGCAACAAGTTATAACGCTTGCCTCTCATGAGAATATGTCTCAGATTTTGCAGTTTTCTAGCTTTACATTGTATTCAAAACCTCTCTTTCTTTTCCCATTCTTCCCAATACCTCGATATTCGTGACTCTATCTACCCAACTTATTCTTAACCCATTTACGGCCAAAGGTGCGTAAACGTAACCTTTATTGTTATTTTTTATTTGACCCGAGGATAATTTTTTTAATGTTATCTTTTTGTTTAGATAACATCTCAATAGATTGAGGTATATAGTATCATTTTTCTTTTAACAAAAATATTACTTTTTAAATATTTTAAATTTCTTTTAGAATCCATATAAATTAAAATGAGGTAATAGGTCTGGATCCCGCGTATGAAAAAAAAGTTGATTAATAGCAAGCTGAAAATTTGTTAATAGCTTAAGGGTGTCTAGTCGGACAAACTTTGATATATGGGAACACTGGAACAGGGGAAGTTTTAATTGTGGAACAGGTTAAAAATTTGGAACGGTCAGACCACGAAAACGGCACATGTATTTTGTCCGACAGAACAGACTTAAACTCTCCGAACAGAGATTAAACTCTCATGCAAAAATCAGACTGCTATTTATCACCAAATGGGCGTTTTAATGAGTGGAACATGTAGAATATGTCAAATGACAGGAATTCTGACAGGTGATAAATAGCAGTCTGATTTTTGCATGAGAGTTTAATCTCTGTTCGGAGAGTTTAAGTCTGTTCTCTCGGACAAAATAAATCTGCCGTTTTCGTGGTCTGACCGTTCCAAATTTTTAACCTGTTCCACAATTAAAACTGCCCCTGTTCCAGCGTTCCCATATAGCAAAGTTTATCTGACTAGACACCCTTAAGCTATTAACAAATTTTCAGCTTGCTATTAATCAACTTTTTTTTCATACGCGGGATCCAGACCTAATATACCTGTTCATTTGAACATGAAATAAACAGTGACATACAATGATTAAAATGCGGAAATATTATTGTATTATACACAACCTTCCTAGACCATCGGGAAAGCCCTTTAGATATTCTAGAGAAGTAACCGATTTTTTTACCAATTTTTTTACACAGAAAATTTATATGTTTGGTAAAATTTAACTGTGGATCAAATAAAATTCCAAGATATTTAATTTCATCTACATAGCTTATTATATCTTCACCTATTTTAATACTGAAATTTCCTTGATTAAATTTAGAACAATTTATCTTAGTACCCAAAATCATACACTTAGTTTTTTGAGCATTTAGTTTCAACTTATTTGCCATCAACCAATTATTAAGAATATCTAATTCATCATTTATTGTTTGAACTAAATTATTAAAATCATGTCCAGAGACAGAAATTAATGTATCATCTGCAAACAGATTTACAAATGATTTTTTTAAGATAGAGATGTAGATCATTTATATATAAAACAAATAATAATGGTCCAAGAACGCTTCCTTGGGGAACTCCATATATAGTACCTATTTCGTCTGAAATATTATTATTTACTTTAGTTTTTTGACATCTACCGTTTAGATAATTTTCTAGCCATTTGAACACAACTCCAGTTATTCCATAATTTTTGCATTTCGTTAATAACATCTGCCTGTCTATTGTTTCAAAAGCCCTTTTTAAATCTACAAAGACACTAATTACTATTTTACCGTCATCTATATCTTTCTTCCATGTGTTACATACTAACTGGCATGCAGTTTCAGTAGAGTGCCTACATCTAAAACCAGATTGATTTACAAACAGCAAACTATATTCATTTAAATAGTTAAATAAGTGATCATAAACTAATAATTCAATGATTTTTTCGGATATCGGAAGTAAATTAATCGGCCTAAAATCTTCAAACGCCTGTTGTTTACTTATTTTTGGTACAGGTATTATGGTCTTCTTCTTCTTCTTTTGCCCTTTAATTCGTCCAATTCTGAACATAGGCTTCCCCCAGTTTCCTCCATTCGCTTCTGTTTAGTGCTTTCTGTTTCCAGTGCGTTCCTCCTATCTTTTTAATGTCGTCTCCCCATCTCATCTGGGGTCGTCCTCTTGCTCTCTTTCCTGTCCTTGGTCTCCATTGTTGTATCGTGCTATTCCACCTATTGTCCGTTTGTCTAGCGTTATGACCTGCGAAGCTCCATTTTAGCCTGGTTATATGTTGACCTGCGTCTTTGACTTTTGTTCTATTTCTGACCCAGTTGTTTTGCTTTTTGTCTGTCAATTTTACTCCTAACATTGCTCTCTCTATGGCTCTTTGTGTCTTTATTATTTTATCCATGTTTGCCTTGGTCAAGGTCCATGTTTGGCATGCGTATGTGAGAATTGGGAGTATGCACTGGTCAAACACTCTTGTTTTTAAGTATTGTTGTATTTTTTTATTCTTTAGGACCCATTTTAATTTTCCAAATCCTGCCCAGGCTAATCTGACCCTTCTTTTTACCTCCGCTGTTTGGTTTTCCTTATTTATTTTTATAATCTGTCCCAAATATATATAATCATTAACCGCTTCTATTGTGGTGTCGTTTAGTATTACGTTTCTATTGTCTTGTGTGTTTGTTATTGTTTTTGTTTTGGCAAAATTCATTTTTAGACCTATTTGTTCGGATTCATTTGCTAGTTCGGTTAGCATGGTTTGTAGTTCTTCAAAACTTGATGCTATGACTACTACATCGTCTGCATATCTTAGGTGGTTTAGTTTCTTTCCATTTATGTTTATTCCCATGTTTGTCCATTCCATTGTTTTGAAAACATCTTCCAGTGCTAATGTAAATAGTTTAGGAGAAATAACATCTCCCTGTCGCACTCCTCTGTTAATTGGTATGGGTTTTGTGGTTTCTTCCAATTGTACTGTCATTGTTGCTTTCTTATATATATTATGTATTAGCATTCTGTATCTGGAATCTATTCGACAGTTGTTTATAGCTTTTTCTATTGCCCACATTTCCACGCTGTCAAATGCTTTTTCGTAGTCAACGAACGCTAAGTGCAGATCTATATGGTATTCGTTAGCTTTTTCTATTAGTGTCCTAATTGTTAGAAGATGGTCAGTGGTGCTATATCCCTTTCGGAATCCTGCCTGCTCTACGGGTTGATACGAGTCCAATTTGTGTGTTAGTCTGTTGTTGATAATCCTCATGAATAGTTTATACGTTTGCGACAGCAGTGAGATGGGTCTGTAATTTTTTATGTCCTTTCTGTCGCCTTTCTTAAATAGCAGGATTGTAAGACTTTTTAAAGTCTTACAAAAAAGGTATTATGGTACTAGATTTTAATACTGACGGCAGAACTCCTGCTTGCAGGCAGGTATTAACTATGTTTAACAATGGGTAACCAACCACTGAAAATATACCTTTCAACAGTGACACTGTCAGAATATCGTCACCAGTTGCTTTATTTTTTAAACTACTTACCACTTTATGCAATTTACCAAGTGAAATGATGGGAAAAGGATCAACCTTAGAAACAATATCAAGCTGTATTTCAGAAAAATTTGAGGATCTAGGAATATTTTGAGCAATCTCCTCAATACTATCAAAGTAAAACTTATTTAAGTCTTTAGTAACATTTAACCTACTATCTAATATGCTAAAATTCGATGTATTATTACTACTATTTACAATTTCTTTTAAAGTACTCCACATTCTTTTACTGTCATAGCGACATTGATCAATTTTTTGCTCGTAAAATATTTTTCCTTTCTTCTAATTAAAGTAACAACTTCATTCCTCTTCCGTTTGTACCGTTGAAAATCTAATGGATTACTCGTATACCGAAATGTTGAAAAACAGATGTCTCTTTCTCTTCGTAAATTTCGTAAACAGTGTTGAGGTTATGTTTATTTTCAATCACTAAGGAATAAAAACCACCTGAGCAAAAACGAATAAAAATCTCTTAATTAACACGTTTCTTTAACGAAATACGTAAATGAAGTCTTATTTTGCCACACAAAGCACATAAATGAAAAATTACTTATGGCCATTTAACGTTACAATCAAAATTGTTTGGAGCCAATATAAGCTCCTCCCAATTTTCTGACATTTGTGACGTCAGACTTAGGCTGTCCATTAATGAATGATTTTCTATTAATGAACGATTTCATTATAGGCAACACAACATACATTGCTTGCATAAATTAATTAAACGCTCTGTGATTGGCAGTGACCTGTGGTGTAGGTAACCAAACATATACCTATTTATATTCCCACTAAAAAATTTAAAATCAAGTAGCCGTTGTTAGTACTATCTGTCATTGTATGTCATTATTTACTTTATTGTTTAAAATTCTGTGTATCTGAAAAATCAAAAGATGGATATATCTTTATTTCTGAAAGTACGATCGACGGAAAAGTTTTGTAACGAACTCGTGAATTAAAATGGCGATTAACAATCTTGAACATTAACGCGCTCGCACCGCTCACGCGTTAAAATATCTCAATTGTTAATCTCCCTTATTTAATATACTTGTTGGTTAAATAACTATTTTAACACGGTTGTAGAAAAAATCATTTTTTTAGTTAAAGTGTGGCTTGTTTTCCATTTAGAATAGTTAGGTATACTCTGTTATTTTTTCATTAAGTTCTCATAACCGAATTATAATATTGTGTAAAATAGTAAAAGTAATTGCCTCTTCTCATCTCTCTGTCCAAATAAAAAAGAAAACTACCAGTCAATCTTTAACCTATAATTAGTGAAGTCCTAACCTAACTACTACGTGCCTCGAAGCGATCAATCGCCAAAATGATTGCCCTATAATGTGATACGTTGGCTAGATTAAGCAGATATCCTATAATTATTTTTAACTGGATACTTTAGAAAAGGTAATCACGATTACAAATAGAAAGAAGAGG
Source organism: Diabrotica virgifera virgifera (assembly GCF_917563875.1). Lineage (NCBI taxonomy): Eukaryota > Metazoa > Arthropoda > Insecta > Coleoptera > Chrysomelidae > Diabrotica > Diabrotica virgifera. The sequence goes on along the minus strand of NC_065449.1, from coordinate 5,055,581 downwards.
TAAATTAAACATGGAAATTTTTTTTTATAAAAATAGATGGCATAAAAAAATTTATTATTTTGGAACTTAATAATTATTATTGTCTGAAACTGATCAAACTGAACATTCAAAAATACGCTTAATTATATCAAAGAAATCAGGGTTAGAACAGAAAAGGCTTGAAGTGCATTCAATAATATGAAACAAATATTATGTAGTGGAGACCTCAGCTTAAATCATAGAAAACGAATACTAAAGTGTTATGTATTTTGTTCTTTTGTATGGTGTGGAGACATGGACTCTTAATAAAAAATGACTCAATGGATTGAAAGCATTTGAAATGTGGACATATCTAAGAATGCTGAGAATCTCCTGAACAGACAGAATAACCAATGAAAAAGTACTAAGAAGAACAGAGAACAGCAGGGAGATACTGGATTCCATCAAAATAAGAAAACTACAATATTTGGGTCATATGATTTTGGGTGACAGATATGAATTCCCTAATTTAATAATGTAGGGAAGGATTCAAGGAAGGCGCAGAATAGGTAGAAGAAAAATGTCCTGGCTGAGAAACCTCAGAAAATGATTTGGATGCAGCTCAACTGAACTCTTTCGGACTGTAGTGTCAAAAGTTAGAATAGCAATGATGATTGCCAACCTTCGTCGCGGAGATGGCACGTAAAGAAAAAGAAGAAGTTCATTTTGGAGAGTAGTATATATTTAAAAAACTCATACAGAAGTAAAAACTTCAAATTGTATTCTGGTATAAAATTGTTTATTAAAAAACTATCTAAAATGTCATCCAAATGGATTGCAAAACGTTTTCGTTCTACTTTAGAACATCTTCGGTGCCTAGAATAAAGTATTTCCACGTTAGATTAAAGCAAAAAAGTTAAAATTGTGACTGTTAGAAAGAAAAACATGTGGGAATACTTACATTCTGCTGAGTAGTTTGAAACTAGCACACTATTTAAAGTGGTAACCCCATAATATACAGGGTAGCGAGAAAGTATGGAAACACGGTAATTTCTCGGAAACCGTTTAAACGATTGTTATAAATTTTGGTGGGTAAGGGTATTCTAATACGGCGGATATTATAGTGGTAATTACATTGTTGTCAAATCTTCCGTTTTTCTGAAAATCTAATGAACTTTCTTATTTTAAATAGAACACCCTATATATTTTTTGCGTTTTGAAGTCCTTAAGAAATACTGATTATTTTTCATGTTATGTTCCCTATACCTAAATGCTATAATTTCGGAGTTATTGCTACATTTATTAAAAAAAAAATTAAACAAATTACACAAATTTATTTTTTTTTGACCGGGTAGATATTATTTTAGATTCTTTGGGTCATTGGGAACAAAAAAGGCCTTTTGTAATTTCCCTCACAAGTTAATCGTTTCCGAGTTATAAACATATTAATGCTGAAAAAAATCGAAAAATGACGATTTTCTGGGTTCAAAAAGATAAGTAAAAAATATTATTTTTGAAACTATGAAGTGCCTAAATTCAAGTTCAAACCTTATTTTATCAGATGCCGATAAGCGATTTGGTCTTATTTCATTCTAAAATATTATTTTTTAGTTGTTAATGTAGCCCGATAGCCCGTCCTCGCATATGAGATTTATTAACAATTAAAAAAAAACAATGTTTTAGAATAAAATATACCAAAAATTGTTATAGAGATCTGATAGAACAAGGTTTGAGCTTGAATTTAGGTACTTCGCACTTTTAAAAATGATTTTTTTACTTGTGTTTTTGAACCTTGAAAATCGTCATTTTTCGATTTTTTTCAGTTTTAAATTGTTTATAACTTGGAAACGATAAACTTTTGAGGAAAATTACAAAAGACCTTTTTTGTTCCCAATGATCCAAAGAACCTAAAATAATGTCTACCTGGGCCGAAAAAATTGATTTTTATAAATTGTTAAAATTTTTTTTAATAAATGTAGCAATACCTAACTCCGAAATTATGGCATTTAGGTATAGGGAACATAACATGAAAAATAATTCCATTTAAAATAAGAAAGTTCATTAGATTTCCAGAAAAACGGAAGATTTGACAACAATGTAATTACCACTATAATATCGGCCGCATTAGGACACCTCTACCCACCAAAATTTATAAAAATCGTTCGAGCGGTTTCCGAGAAATTACCGTGTTTCCATACTTTCTCGCTACCCTGTATGGTTTACATATTATATTTTAAAAGAATATGGTGACTAAAAGTCGATGTTAGATATAATAGAATACATGCTCAAAGGGCAACATGCTTCCCTGATCGAAAATGCTAAGTACTTGCCAGTTCAATGGGCACAGACCAACTGAGAAAATAGGAAATGGACATTCAATAGGACAAGAGTGACATGACATGACAAGATAAAGCCAATTTTTGGTTGAAGGTTAAAAAGTGTAGTTTGATTTTGGATCTATTGTAAAGTCTCAATTAGCAACTCTCTATTCCAGAAAAACTTATGGATTGTATAGATTTAATGTGGGTATATTTCATGGCTCAAAGTGTGACGTCATCGAATGTGAAATGATAAGATGCAAGTACTTCTTGCATGATGCTTTACTTCTGTATGAGTTTTTTAAACTATGGTATACAGCCAACTATTGAGATTTTCCCATTGATTTTATTTTTTTTTTATATTTGTATAATTAATTTTAGAGATCAATATCTTTAGTTTACCATAAAAAACATTAACCTGGTACACATTTTGGTACATCACATTAAATTTTATTCTCCTATCATTCGATATTTTCTAACCACTAATAAAAAACCATTTCAATTTAATATGTTTCGATTGCCTATATCGATAGTCATAAAGTAGTGCGAATAAAACATTAAATATCCAAAAATATAAATGAGAGAAATATCCATAATAATTTGTTTTAATCTACTATGGAGTTTATAAGTTGATCACGATTCATTTCTTGATTCAGTTTAAATTATTTTTCCATATTTAGCTATAACTTTCACTTGGACCATCTGTTGTTCTTTAATTGATGATTTTAAGAACTGACCTAATGGCTCCAAAATTTCTTGTTTAGAAATATTTATAAACGATGAGAAAAAGCCGTATTCGATATTTTATCTATCATTAATTGGTTGGATAAGAAACGTAATTAAGAAAATATTTAAATATGTATAGTTATATAACAAATATTTGTAAAATTTGTTAAAAATCAATATCACTCGACTTAATAATGCGCCATTTAATCTAAAAAGTTCCCCCCATTTTTTATCTTTTTTTTATTTTTATAAATGGGGTCTCGTAATCACCATTAAAAAAACTGAAGCCATGTGTATTGGAGGGACAAAGCAGTCCATTACATTAGACGATGGGGTAAAAATTAAACACCCTGATGAATATAAGTACCTGGGCATGAAGATACCTCAAGATGGAACACTCGATGCTGCTATAAAAGACAGAAAAATACACGGTAGAAAAGCAATATCCATGATGAACGGCATTCTGTGGGACCAGTCAATATCTAAACTCATATACAATACCATACTTAAAAGAAATGTAGTCACATATGGCAGTGAAGTTTGTCCACTGAAACAAAGAACAGAGAACATGTTACTAGTAATAGAAATGGATTTCTGGAGAAAAGCAGGAATCAAATCAAGAAGAGATCGGATACCAAATAAGAGAATACGAGAAATGATGTGAGTCTAGAGATTTAAAATTTCCGGAAAAATGGGGTACAGGAAAAAACCTGTTTTTCCCGGAAAAAAACAGGAAAAATACGGAAAAATTTACACTTGTTACAATATACTAAACAAATTCTGCATCCCGTATTAAAATCGATAAATTTGTAGAATTTAATAGATCTCTATTATCAGAGGTGCCTTTTGTCTTTAATTATAAAAGACACAATATTAAATAATCTCCAACAAGTTGACCAGACTAGTTCTCTTATCGAAAGCTTACTAAAATATGTTGAAGAACGCTACGAATTTTGTTCTAAGTAGATTCACTTTGCAGCCAATCTTCTTGGTGCTCGCTTTAAAGGAGAACAATTGAATGAAGACCAACTAATGGAAGCTATAGACTTACATTTCTGAAATGGCTCATTCACTAAATCTAGATGTAGCGAAGGTGGTGGCAAATCTGGCCCAATTTAGAACAAAAACTGGATCCTTTTGGTCTAAATTTTTATGGGATAGTGCGAATAATACTCATCCCGTTATATGGTGGCAAAGTTTGTGTACATCGCAGATACTTATGCCAATTGCCTCCCGAATTTTTAATCGATCTCCATCTTCTGCTTCTTCAGAAAGAAACTGGTCTTTACACAGCCTCATACATACAAGCAAAATAAATAATTATCACAGAATAAAATTCAGAAGTTGTTGCTATTCATTTAAATTTGGTTATAGACGAAAAATATATATTCATTTACGATGCTAGACCAGATCCACTTTTAGAAGAAACTGACAAAAATCATGTTGTTTTATCCATCCAGGATGATGAGGCAGGTTTCGAGTCTGAATAAGATGCTTGGTCTGAAGATTCAGACTTAGATTAAAATATACCACTGAGCGCATTGGTTAAATAATGTACTTTCTACGTTTGAAGTTTCGGTTTTGATACTTTTAATTATTAGATAATAATGATAATTTTTGACCGTATATACGTCATGTTTGTACTTATATCTTAGATTATTATTATTTTTACAAAATATATTTAAACGAGTTTAAATTTGGTATTTTTTCACGTTTCAAGTGTCAATGAAAAAATATTTAAATTTTCCTACTTTTTTCCAATTTTTCCAGTGGTCTGGAAAAAAACGGGAAAAAACCTGTTAAAACTCTATGTGAGTCACACATTCAATAATAATTGATGACTTAAAAACAAAACATCTAATATGGTACGGTCACGTAGAGGAAATGCCAGATGACAGGATCCCTAAACATATTTTGACGTGGACACCACAAGGGAAAAGGAAAAGAAGAAGGGCGAGAAGAAGCTGGAGGGAGGGAATTGAAAAAGAACTAGAAGAAAGAGAAATCCCTCCAGGTCTATTCAAACAGAGCAAAACGACAGTTATGAGTCGAAAGACGTTGGAGAACGCTGTAAACAGATAATAGTAGTAGTTAATCTAAAAAGGTTCTGAAACAGCACCTGGTTTAGATGGTTTCACTTAAAATAAATATTGAACTAAATGCTACCAAATGCTCAATTCAAATGCCTCTTTTAAATCTTTATTAGTTGGTAGTTGAAACAAGAATATTGCAACACTTTAATAAATAGTATTACACGCCCTTTATCCAAATTCCATCTACATCCAGAACTTCCATCACTATCATGTGTGAGAAAATCCTTTGAAATGCTAATACAATAATTTAGATAAGAACATCTTATTGAAAGTAGATCAGTTTTTCCCTACTCACAGTGTGGATTTCGTAGAAGTCGAAGTACCATTGATACTTATCATCATCTTTGGCTTGAATATATAATATAAGTTATACTTCTATAAGTTATAATATTCTATAAGTTATACTTCTCTTATATGACTCCAACGAAATTATTATATGTGCTTTAAACAGTTTATTTATATTTTATTTAAATATTAAACTAATTTTAATACCTACTACTTCCCAAACATTTTTATTAAAACAATACCAAAAATTAAAAAAATTAAAGAATAAAACACACACAAACATATTGAAAAATGCACCAAAGAAATGATTTCTGAAGAATACCGGTTGGCAAAAATTTTAACTAAATACGCATTTTCTGAAAAAACTTATATAACAAATATATTCACAATCATAAAATGTATAAAAAAAATAAAAAAATAAAAACTTGCATTGGAATTCGAACCCGCGTGCTTAGACTTGAAATCCACCTACACACACCCGTCACCCGACTTGACCACTTACACGTACTTGTCATGTGGGAAGGTAGGCTAACTGAACGTTTTACTGTTTGACAGTTCTGAATTTAATCAAATTAGTTTGATTCTTGTGTGTGTGTGTGTGTATATGCAAGCCATACGGATGCTGAGACTAAGGAAGATGAGGGAATTCTACAATTTACAATTCACGTCCCATCTGCTCAGCGCGGTAAAGTTCCAACGAGAATGGTTCCCTTCATACTCCACACAGAGTAAATGTAAATCAAAAATGAATAACCATTTTCAATTTCGTTGCAAAACGAAAATACAGCCGAACCATATTCTAGTCCAATCAGAGTCCAATCAGGACTAGAATATGGTTCGGCTGTATTTTCGTTTTGCAACGAAATTGAAAATAGTTATTCATTTTTGATTTACATTTACTCTGATTGGAGTACGAAGGGAACCATTCTCGTTGGAACTTTACCGCGCTGAGCAGATGGGACCTGAATTGTAAATTGTAGAATTTCCTCATCTTTCTTAGTCTCAGCATCCGTATGGCTTGCATATTGTAGAAGCCTCGGAGGTGTAACCAGAGAAGGTTCCCATTGTTCCTTGGAATTAAAATATTAAAATACAACAAAACAGAGTAAGAAAACAATAGGTATATTATATGAAGAGTGGAAAAAAATTTTGTTGATAATCAAATTATGTAAATCAAAACATTACCTACTAATAGTAGGTATGTATATACATTTTCCAAATAGGTAAGTACATACCTATGTAATTTTTTATTACAATACTGAAACATTTACAATTAACTACGTACCTGTTGCTTTTAAAAACTATTTAAAAAGTTACTACAATTATAAACTTGCTTTTGTCTGTGTCCTCACAACAATAAAAACTAATATACAATATTTTTTTATCATAACCTCCATATTGAACAATTATTATTGTCATGTCATTTGAACATCCAATCAGAGCAAAGGTATAATGCTTCTGCGCCGGGAACAAGGTTTTTGATGAATTCGCGCATATTAAATTTCACTCCCATCGCGCCTAAAGAAGTATAACTTCAAAAGTTAGTAAACAAGATTCGCGTAACTCAGAGAGCTGTGGAGCGCCAGATGTTAGGTGTCTCCCTGAGAAACCGAATCCCAAACGAAGAAATACGCCGTAGCACAAAAACAACAGACGCTGTCGAAACAATCGCGTCGTTAAAGTGGAACTGGGCAGGATACTTCGCCAGATTATCAGACTGTTAAGTGGAGGCCACGAGAAGAAGCACTACGGAGCAGAGGACGCCCACCAATCAGATGGAGCGACGATCTGAAGTATGTTATCGGTAACTGGATGCAAGCCATACAAGACAGACCGATGGAAAGAGAGGACGAAGCCTATGTCCAACAAGTTGATGATGGTGTTTTTAGATTTTAACGACGTATATGACGTGGTTGATTTGGATATGTTATATTCAAAACTGGTGGCATGTGGTATTCATAAAAGACTATTTGTAAATATATTATGTATGTGAACAAAAAAATGTATTTACGTGACCATAGAAATGTATTCGACGGTCCAAGAATATTATACACTTTAAATCTGCAGCATCTTTCCCCAATTTCCGTAAACTGACAAAAGCCTACCTATCTGACAAACCATATTATTGTAGAAGATTTTCTTAATCAATAACTAAGAAATTGCAGTACCGTTTGCACAATTAGTATTTTTATTATTTTTTTTTCTACATAATATATTTGGTGTCATATGCAGCAGCTTAACTTTTAAACTTATTAATTACTAGGTAGATTATGCAATTTGCAATTTATTTAAATTTTGCAAGTAATTCTTTCTGTTTAAGGCCATCAGTACATAATTCGCAAATTTTTTACGGCTATCCCTACTTTTTCTGTCTTTACACGGCAAATTACGTGTAGTAAAATTCACACTGGTATGGATATATAAACATTACTAGAATGTCATTCTACTTGACAATGTCATCATTAAGGGCCGGTTGTTCGAACGCTAATCAACATTGATCACTATCAAATATTTAATTACTGTCACAACTGTCAATGTCAACTTTGGTTGGGTTGCTGAAAACATAGTTAATTATAATTATGAGATTAGTTAGTCAATTAACATAACAATTATTAACATAATTGATTAACTAATTTCATAATTGTCATCAATAATTATGTTTTCGGCAACCCAACCAAAGTTGACATTGATAATTGTGAGGGTAATTAAGTATTTGATAATGATCAATGTTGATTAGCGTTCGAACAACCGGCCCTAAGTTTAAAGAGATGGCTTTTGAATGTTCTTGGATAACTGTTATTTGTATAATTGCAAATTATTAATTCAGGCAATAAATGTGTAATAATAAATAATTTTTTCACTAACTATGTATTCAGCGATTGTAATAATTTATATGTACAACAAAAACTAATACTGAATCGAGAAAAAAGGAAAAGTGTTAAAGTGATTTTTTAATAATATATTGTTACTACGGAACGCTTACAATTTTGAACATATTTAACAACAGAATACTTGGATCACAGAATATATCCTGTTGTATTCTCTGCTGGGATCTTCTATAAATAATAAACAATAAATAACTTTTTATTAAGTTCATGTCTTAAATCAATTATTTATCAAATACACTATCAATATGATTTAATCAACAACTCAAAATATTCCCGATGCCATGTCAAATATTTAAAACTGTCACTGTCTTGTCATCATATTCTATTTGACTCAGTGCGTTGTATGACAAAGATAGCGAATGTTCGATTTGGAAAATATCACCACGGACATGGTGTCCATTTAAATTTTGCAATTTTTCTAATAACAATTTTTTTTCTAATATATAAAAAGTTTCTTTTGAATGAGATATTTGAAATCAAAAATCACACTACATTTTCTCTTAGTTTTTCACTCTTGTAACTTATTAAAATAAACATTATAGAAGTTTTCACAGGGACTTTCGGCCCTCGGTAAGAAAGTAATCTTTAATTCTGCGTTTAAATTTATCAAAAATACTTATTAGTTTTCTCAGGATTCGAAAAAAATGGAATCCCCATTTAAATACCATGGCAGCCGAAAATACGTACCCATCCCCTTAACTTCATTTTTATTATTATTATTTTAAGTAGGTATATTGCTGATTTATGTAATTTTAGTAAATTGAATTGTTATTGTTTTGTCTTGTTGACTTTTTATAAGCTTTGTCGATAAAATTGTACAATTTTTTATGACAATACAGCATATTTCTATTCTATTCTATTCTAGATAAGTGAGTGAAAAATGGGTTTTGGTATGTCACAAGAAAATTATTAGATTAAATTTATGTTAGTCACAGGCAAATGCCAGGTAGGTGATTTTTCCTTAGCAGAGGAGTATCAGTACCTGGGCATGATAATGATAAAGAATAATACGATCTATCGCAGCAATCTCCCATAACAGGTAATAAGTAAAAAGATACCTTACGTGTCCCAACGTGCAGGGGAAATATATTTCAGGTCTCCTAGTATAGTGGGACAAGTACTTTTTACCAGATTACTAATGCATATAAAATTGTGTGAAAAATTGTTGTAAAAGAGCATGACAAGCTTTAAACTACCAAAATTTATAGGAATTTTTGATTTCAGAAATATTTTTTCTTCAATTTTGAATGTTACTCTTTTTGTTGTTCGTTTGTGTATTTATTTTTTTTTATTTAATTGCATATTTAATCCAAAGCTATTAAATTAAGAAGTAAAGTTATGAACGCAATTATCTAGGTACATGATTAACAGTTACCCTAGTTTTTTCTAGAAACTAATTATTTAGAGACCTATCCGTGAGTAATCAATATTTTTCACAACAAACCATATGAAATCCATCTGCTGTGGTTTGAAGTGTTTTTGGTAGTAGTGTAACAGTACATTGTTATAATTTCAGCCACGCTCTTTATCAAGTTCAACAACAAAGTGTTTATAACAGGTGTGGACTGACGATAATCTAATGAGATTGAAGCCAAGATGTAGGTACTTTCGACAAATAGATTTGTTACGTTTTAAAAAATACCTAATAGATTTAGTGAGTTGAAGAAATTTCTGTTTTTTGCTGCTTCCGAAAAAAGAAATACATTGATTCATAACAATGCGACGGGACATTCTAATCTAAAATTAATTATTGTAGTTATCATCATTAGCCCCTTTGAATCCACTGTTGCACATAGGCATCCCGTAGATAATACCATTGCATCCGATCCGAGAAGTGGAAGATCAAGTGAATAGAGCAAACAGAGCCGCAGGTTGCCTGAATGACACAATATGGAGAAATAAAAATATCGGAAAAGAAATGAAAGGCAGAATTTACAAAATAGTCATCAGACCAATAATGACATACGCGGCAGAAACACGACCCGACACAGAGAGGACAAAAATATTGCTCGAAACAGCGGAGATGAAAACTCTTCGAAAAATCGATGGTAAGACTCTATGGGACAGAGCTAGAAGTACAGATATACGACGAAGATGCAATGTGGATCACATTAATAACTGGGTAAGGAACAGAAGAATAGAATGGAATGACTACATAAGCCGAATGACAACAAATAGGGTAGTCAGGACAGCGAGAGACGGTTCCCCAATAGGAAGACGATCAGTGAGAAGACCACGAAAACGATGGAACGACAACTTACTAGAGTCACATTGAAAAAACAGACAGAGTTATGTATATACAAAAAGAAGAAGAAGAAGCATCCGATCTTGAGCACCCTGAATCCAGTTGGGCTGAATGCACTTGATGTCGTTCGACCACCTTGTTGGAAGACGTCCCGGATCACGATAAGAATTATGTCTAGATCTCCATTGTAAAATTTTCTTTGTCCATCTTCTACCTTTAAATCCGGCAGCATGTCCCGTCCAGTTCCATTTCATCGTCGTAATTCTTTTAACTGCGTCCCTAAAATTTGTTTTTCTCCTAATTATTTTATTTGAAACTCTGCCTCTGAGAGATATATTCAACATCGAACTCTCCATTGCTCTCCATGCTACTTGTATTTTATTGATTACTTTTCTGGTAAGGGGCAAAGTTTCTGCTCCATATGTTAGAACTGAGAGTATACATTGATTGAGTCTTCCTTTTCAAGCACTTGGGAATATCTGATCTAAATACTTCCCTCCGTTTTCCGTAAGCCGTCCATGCCCGTCCTATTTTCCTGTGTTGTTTGATTATCTCTTCCTCATTTAATCTCGTGGCCAAGATATTTATAGTTATACCTACATTTGTTCAATTAGCGTGCCATTAGTTGAGATGTTTTTGGCCAGTGCAAGGTTGGTCATGTATTGTGTTTTAGAAAAGTTAATTTTAAGGCCAACTCGTGACCAAAAGCCCTGAAGGTCTTAAAGAACTTGGCAAGCATGATCTACTCGGTCTGCAATAAGGAATATGTGGTCTACAAACCTCAAGTTGTTCAAAAACTCCCCATTTATATTGACTTCAATATTTTCCCAATCATTTTCTTTCACAGCACTCTATAACAAAGCGGTGAATAGTTTAGGTTAAATGGTGTCTCCTTGCGTCCTTGCCTAATACTCTTTTCCAGTTGGTATTATTTTTAGCAATTCCGTTGCGAAATTTGTATCTGTCTGAGTGTCTGAGGAAGCAGAGATTCAGAAATAACCTTATAACAGATGAAGTAGTTTTCAATCCTAATAGCAATATTAATAATATTTAAAAATATTAAAATATTACTAAAAGATTTTTAAATTGAAAACTTATTGGTCCATTTTCTTAGTAACACCTCCATGCTTCTAAAATTTGCAAGCCAGATAGATGCTGAAGCGAAGAAGACAAGAGGGAATTCAAAAACTTACAATTCACGACCCCGTCTTTTCAGCTGGTAAATTCCAACAGAAAATGGACCTAGTTACTCAAAGAAGTAACGACCAATATAAAAATAAAATAAAAATTCCATTTTTATTCAGTTGCAATGCGAAGGCAAAACAATCTTATTTTTCAATTAGAATACGGAGCGCAGTCCAGCACTCTGAATCGACGATTTTCGACTCTTGTTGGAGACTCATTGGAGAGACCGCAGGCCTGCTACTCCATACTCCAATTGACCAACACCGAGAGTTTATCAGAGGTAGCAGATACAGGATGCTGTAGTTAATACTCAATGGAAAGATCGACGGAAAAAGAGGAATTGGTCGAAAGAAATATTCATGGCTCTGAAACCTTCGTCAATGGACTGGCTTATCACCAGATCAATTGTTACATGCTGCACAAGATCGAGAACGATATCGGCAAATTGTTACGGAAGCTACCCACGCCTAAAAATTTGGGTACGGTACTTAAAGAAGAAGAAGAAGAGGGTTTATCCCCCACACCGCAACTGACGTGAATGGACTAGGTGACTAGCGTCATCTGACAATTGAAAGATGAAATATTGAAAGATTGAAAACTACTTCATCTTTCAATGGCCAGATGACGCTAGTCACCTAGTCCATTCACGTCAGTTGCGGTGTAGGGATAAGCTCTCGGTGTTGGTCAATTGGAGTATGGAGTAGCAGGCCTACGTTCTCTCCGATGAGACTTCAACAAGAGTCGAAAATCGTCGATTCAGAGGGCTGGACTGCGCTCCGTATTCTAATTGAAAAATAAGATTGTTTTGCCTTCACATTGCAACTGAATAAAAATGGAATTTTTATTTTATTTTTATATTAATCGTTACTTCCTTTAGTAACTAGGTCCATTTTCTGTTGGAATTTACCAGCTGAACAGACGGGGTCGTGAATTGTAAGTTTTTGAATTCCCTCTTGTCTTCTTCGCTTCAGCATCCATCTGGCTTGCAAATTTTAGAAGCCTTGGAGGTGTTACCAAGAAAATGGACCAATAAGTTTTTAATTTAAAAATCTTTTAGTAATATTTTTTAATATTTTTAAATATTATTAATATTGCGATTAGGATTGAAAACTACTTCATCTTTTAATTGCCAGATGACGCTAGTCACCTAGTCCATTCACGTCAGTTGCGGTGTGGGGGATAAACTCTCGGTGTTGGTCAATTGGAGTATGGAGTAGCAGGCCTACGTTCTCTCCGATGAGACTTCAACAAGAGTCGAAAATCTTCAATTCAGAGGGCTGGACTGCGCTCCGTATTCTAATTGAAAAATAAGATTGTTTTGCCTTCGCATTGCAACTGAATAAAAATGGAATTTTTATTTTATTTTTATATTAATCGTTACTTCCTTTAGTAACTAGGTCCATTTTCTGTTGGAATTTACCAGCTGAACAGACGGGGTCGTGAATTGTAAGTTTTTGAATTCCCTCTTGTCTTCTTCGCTTCAGCATCCATCTGGCTTGCAAATTTTAGAAGCCTTGGAGGTGTTACCAAGAAAATGGACCAATAAGTTTTTAATTTAAAAATCTTTTAGTAATATTTTTTAATATTTTTAAATATTATTAATATTGCGATTAGGATTGAAAACTACTTCATCTTTTAATTGCCAGATGACGCTAGTCACCTAGTCCATTCACGTCAGTTGCGGTGTGGGGGATAAACTCTCGGTGTTGGTCAATTGGAGTATGGAGTAGCAGGCCTACGTTCTCTCCGATGAGACTTCAACAAGAGTCGAAAATCTTCAATTCAGAGGGCTGGACTGCGCTCCGTATTCTAATTGAAAAATAAGATTGTTTTGCCTTCGCATTGCAACTGAATAAAAATGGAATTTTTATTTTATTTTTATATTAATCGTTACTTCCTTTAGTAACTAGGTCCATTTTCTGTTGGAATTTACCAGCTGAACAGACGGGGTCGTGAATTGTAAGTTTTTGAATTCCCTCTTGTCTTCTTCGCTTCAGCATCCATCTGGCTTGCAAATTTTAGAAGCCTTGGAGGTGTTACCAAGAAAATGGACCAATAAGTTTTTAATTTAAAAATCTTTTAGTAATATTTTTTAATATTTTTAAATATTATTAATATTGCGATTAGGATTGAAAACTACTTCATCTTTTAATTGCCAGATGACGCTAGTCACCTAGTCCATTCACGTCAGTTGCGGTGTGGGGGATAAACTCTCGGTGTTGGTCAATTGGAGTATGGAGTAGCAGGCCTACGTTCTCTCCGATGAGACTTCAACAAGAGTCGAAAATCTTCAATTCAGAGGGCTGGACTGCGCTCCGTATTCTAATTGAAAAATAAGATTGTTTTGCCTTCGCATTGCAACTGAATAAAAATGGAATTTTTATTTTATTTTTATATTAATCGTTACTTCCTTTAGTAACTAGGTCCATTTTCTGTTGGAATTTACCAGCTGAACAGACGGGGTCGTGAATTGTAAGTTTTTGAATTCCCTCTTGTCTTCTTCGCTTCAGCATCCATCTGGCTTGCAAATTTTAGAAGCCTTGGAGGTGTTACCAAGAAAATGGACCAATAAGTTTTTAATTTAAAAATCTTTTAGTAATATTTTTTAATATTTTTAAATATTATTAATATTGCGATTAGGATTGAAAACTACTTCATCTTTTAATTGCCAGATGACGCTAGTCACCTAGTCCATTCACGTCAGTTGCGGTGTGGGGGATAAACTCTCGGTGTTGGTCAATTGGAGTATGGAGTAGCAGGCCTACGTTCTCTCCGATGAGACTTCAACAAGAGTCGAAAATCTTCAATTCAGAGGGCTGGACTGCGCTCCGTATTCTAATTGAAAAATAAGATTGTTTTGCCTTCGCATTGCAACTGAATAAAAATGGAATTTTTATTTTATTTTTATATTAATCGTTACTTCCTTTAGTAACTAGGTCCATTTTCTGTTGGAATTTACCAGCTGAACAGACGGGGTCGTGAATTGTAAGTTTTTGAATTCCCTCTTGTCTTCTTCGCTTCAGCATCCATCTGGCTTGCAAATTTTAGAAGCCTTGGAGGTGTTACCAAGAAAATGGACCAATAAGTTTTTAATTTAAAAATCTTTTAGTAATATTTTTTAATATTTTTAAATATTATTAATATTGCGATTAGGATTGAAAACTACTTCATCTTTTAATTGCCAGATGACGCTAGTCACCTAGTCCATTCACGTCAGTTGCGGTGTGGGGGATAAACTCTCGGTGTTGGTCAATTGGAGTATGGAGTAGCAGGCCTACGTTCTCTCCGATGAGACTTCAACAAGAGTCGAAAATCTTCAATTCAGAGGGCTGGACTGCGCTCCGTATTCTAATTGAAAAATAAGATTGTTTTGCCTTCGCATTGCAACTGAATAAAAATGGAATTTTTATTTTATTTTTATATTAATCGTTACTTCCTTTAGTAACTAGGTCCATTTTCTGTTGGAATTTACCAGCTGAACAGACGGGGTCGTGAATTGTAAGTTTTTGAATTCCCTCTTGTCTTCTTCGCTTCAGCATCCATCTGGCTTGCAAATTTTAGAAGCCTTGGAGGTGTTACCAAGAAAATGGACCAATAAGTTTTTAATTTAAAAATCTTTTAGTAATATTTTTTAATATTTTTAAATATTATTAATATTGCGATTAGGATTGAAAACTACTTCATCTTTTAATTGCCAGATGACGCTAGTCACCTAGTCCATTCACGTCAGTTGCGGTGTGGGGGATAAACTCTCGGTGTTGGTCAATTGGAGTATGGAGTAGCAGGCCTACGTTCTCTCCGATGAGACTTCAACAAGAGTCGAAAATCTTCAATTCAGAGGGCTGGACTGCGCTCCGTATTCTAATTGAAAAATAAGATTGTTTTGCCTTCGCATTGCAACTGAATAAAAATGGAATTTTTATTTTATTTTTATATTAATCGTTACTTCCTTTAGTAACTAGGTCCATTTTCTGTTGGAATTTACCAGCTGAACAGACGGGGTCGTGAATTGTAAGTTTTTGAATTCCCTCTTGTCTTCTTCGCTTCAGCATCCATCTGGCTTGCAAATTTTAGAAGCCTTGGAGGTGTTACCAAGAAAATGGACCAATAAGTTTTTAATTTAAAAATCTTTTAGTAATATTTTTTAATATTTTTAAATATTATTAATATTGCGATTAGGATTGAAAACTACTTCATCTTTTAATTGCCAGATGACGCTAGTCACCTAGTCCATTCACGTCAGTTGCGGTGTGGGGGATAAACTCTCGGTGTTGGTCAATTGGAGTATGGAGTAGCAGGCCTACGTTCTCTCCGATGAGACTTCAACAAGAGTCGAAAATCTTCAATTCAGAGGGCTGGACTGCGCTCCGTATTCTAATTGAAAAATAAGATTGTTTTGCCTTCGCATTGCAACTGAATAAAAATGGAATTTTTATTTTATTTTTAAACTTATAACACTCTATTGATACCAATTTAAACGGGAAAGATTTGACGAGTTGTGCTCCATGCGTCATATACTTGGCTTTTAGAGAAAGTCCAAAAAAAAATTCTAAAGTTCATTGCATATAAACTAAATATACCATCTGAAAACATCAATTATAGTGAAATTCTCAACTTATTAGATTTATCATCACTGGAAAATAGAAGATCATTTCTTGATTTAGTTTTCTTATATAAGATTGCTAATGGATTGGTTGATTGCTCAACACTTCTTGAGAAGATAAAATATAGGGTTCCTCAATGTAATACTCGTAGTAAAGAACTATTTTTTGTAGACTTTCATTGCACCAATTATGCACAGAACAAAGCAATTGGAAGAATGCCGAAGGGGGCCAATAATATCGATATTGACTTTTTTGACTGTTCATTGCCTAGTTTTAAGAAGAAATTGAAAAAAAAATGCTAAATTGTATTTAATATGTATATTGTGTGTGTATATATGTGTGTATATATGTGTATATATATGTGTATATATATATGTATATATGTGTATATATTATATATTTTTGATTTGTCAGTCTTTATATAGTGGTATTGTTCTATATTTTAATATGTATTTATGATTGCGATACTACCTATACCTATTGTGATAGGTGGTATTTTTGTAAATGGTATTGGCCGTAAATAAACTATTTATTTATTTATTTATTTATTTATTTTCAATTCATCGAAGCTACAACAAAATTTCGTATAGTTATGAAATATACAATCAGATTATTAGTAATTAACAAAATAAATATTTCAACTTTAAGACATAATTTTCTTCAATAACCATATTTTGGTATAAATAATATTGCTCTGTTTTATGTTCCAATATTTAGAGCTCACCCTGTATATAGGATACTGACCTGTATTTGAACGTCACTATGTTTACCTCGAAGAACGGTATAACTAAGTAATTCATGGTTAACCGATTAAATACGCTTTACTTGTGTGATAACGGCAGAGGATACGTACAAGGAACATATATTAAGACCATAAACGTGTGTTACCACAAAAGTAGTGTTTTCTGTTTTGAGATGAACGGATACAGTATAATTTATATCAAGAATAAAAAACCGCTAAACGCCGTAAAAATGAGTGGCGCATACAATATTCCAGCTACAAAAGAGTTGATATGAATATTACATGGCGCGAAAATGTATTTTTATTTTGTAGCCCAGTAAATGAACGGGAAATACTGTGATATCGTGTAATTTTCAGGGGCAACTCCGAATTGCATGAAAATTTCGTTTTAGGTTCTACTTACCCTCCACTTCAAAGTTGAATTTGTGCCGTTGGTTGCTTTTACTTGGGGGGTGACAGTCACCCCTTCTCGGGGGTGAAAAAACATACGTTCAAGATAAGACCGGAAATGGATAAATTTACTGATTTTAAGCATTTTTTGTTCTATAGAGTTTTTTATTTTAGTCAATATTTTTTGAGTTATTTGCGGATGAAAATGTTTATTTTTCAACAAAAAAACTACGTTTTCAGACGGTTTTTCGCAAATAACTCAAAAAGTAAATATCTGATCGAAAAAATATCCTTAGTAAAAGTGTAGCTTATAAACAACAAAAAAAAATGGTTTATCAGTAAAGTCTATCAATTGATTAAAAACAAAGTTGTAGTTCATGAAAAATACGTTCTTATTCGTCTAATTCCAAATCGAATATTTCAAGGTGAAATCACCAAAAAGTTAAGCACTTTCGGGAAAAACACATTTAAATTTTTTTATAGTGCTTATAAAAAGCTTTATTTTTAATGATTATAAAAGTTTCTAGCATTAAAAATAAGCGAGTTACGTTCAAAATAAAGTTTTTTTTTTTTATTATTAACTCCATTGAGTACAACAATCTGCCCATTGGGCATTAAGCATTTGTTATGGTAAAAAATATAGACATGTAGAGAGTTACTCCAGTGAGTAACCTCTTTACAATTTTAAAACTAAAATTTTATCAGTCTGGATACACTTTTGATTACGTTCAGTTGGTTAAGTCGGACGGCAGTTGCCGTTTTAGTCTACGCACTTCAAAGACGTCCCGCACATTTAATTGTCTGGCAAACGCATTAGGATGCACTAACACTCGTTCAAAGTATTTAACACTAAAACGTTGTATGGCTTCTTTCACGGATGTCGTGTTGAATCACCTCGTTGGATACATAGTATGGCGCATTGACTATGGAACGCAGCACCTTGTTTTGAAATCTCTGTAAGATGTTTGTATTGGAGACGCTAGCAGTGCCCCATAGCTGAATCCCATAAGTCCATATGGGCTTGAGGATGGACTTGTAGAGTAAAATTTTGTTATCCAGAGATAGTTTGGAATTGCGTCCAATGAGCCAATACATATTTCTCAATTTAAGTCCAAGCTGTTTTCGTTTTGTAAAAATATGTTTTTTCCAAGTAAGGCGGCGGTCCAAGTGCATGCCAAGATATTTGGCGTCCTCGGATTGAGGAATTAGACAATTATCAATATATACAGGGGGGCATGTTTCTCTGCGTAGCGTGAATGTTACATGTAATGATTTAGTTCCATTAGATTTGATGCGCCATACTTTCATCCATTGCTGAATTCTATTTAGGTTTGATTGAAGATTCCTTGATGCTGTTGTTGGATCTGTGTGGGATGCCAGGATAGCAGTGTCGTCTGCATACGTTGCAACTGTAGTTGTACTAGATGTTGGAATGTCCGCTGTGTATAAAAGATACAGAATTGGGCCGAGAACGCTGCCTTGTGGGATGCCTGAGTGAATGGGATATATCTTGGTGTGCTCGGTACCGTGCTTCACAAGGAAGTGTCTATTTTCTATGTAGGATTTTAAGAGCTTATACAAATAAAGTTGGCCCTCTTTTTTTTTGGTAAAAAATCATGAAAATCTCCCCGTGTTTAGCTCCCCAAATTAAATTAATCGCTACCGCTTTACAAACAATTTACTTAATTATCTATCTTTTATATGATCTGTCAGTCTCGCCGGTTTAAAGTGCTGATTATTGAAAGGGTTATAGTTATAGAAAAAGCTGAACGGGTCACTATCCACGATTGTATGCAAATTTTGAATAGCCATACCTTAACCAATTTTTGTCTCGCGGAAAAACAAAATGAAACTAGCATATTTATAATAGCAAAACCTACAATTTTTTACTCTTTAAGATTTTTCTTATCACTAATACTTTTTAAGTAATTTTGAAAAAAGAGAATTTTTCAAAAATTTTTAGAATTTTTTTTACTCTATAACCAATTTTTTTTAAATAAGCACTTTAAACCAATGAAACTTACAGATCATATTAACAATACACAAACAGTTAAAATATATGGTAAAGCGGTAACGATTAATTTTATTTAGGGTGCTAAATAGAAGGAGGTTTTCATGATTTTTTTACCTAAAAAAAGGGGCCAACTTTTTTTCAGTGTAACTCGTTTATTTTTGACGCTAAAAATTTTTGTAAAAAACAAGTATAAAGATTTTTTCAGATACTTTAAAAATGTAAATAAGCTTTTCCCGGAAAGTTCTTAATTTTTCGGCCATTTCGCGTTGAATTATTCGATTTGGAATTAGACGAGTAAGAACGTATTTTTCATGAGCTACAACTTTGCTTTTACTCAATTTATAGACTTTACTGATACAACTTTTTTTCGTTTTTTTATAGGCTACAATTTTGCTAAGACTATTTTTTTGGATAAAATTATTACTTTTTGAGTTATTGGCGAAAAACGGTCTGGAAACGTAGTTTTTTTTGTCAAAAATTCAATATTTTCAATCGCGAATAACTCAAAAAGTATTAACTTACGTAAAAATCTGTCAATATTGCTTATAATCTGTCAATTTATCCATTTCCGGGCTTATTTTAAACACGCGTTTTTCTCCCCCCGAAAAGGGGTGACTGTCACTCCCCAAGTAAAAGCAACCAACGGCACAAATTCAACTTTGAAGTGGAGTGTAAGTAGAACCTAAATCCAAATTTTCATGCAATTCGGAGTTGCCTTTGAAAATTAAATTCCAAAACGGTCATTTATTGGGCTATTGATGAAAAACAAAATTCTAGTTTTATTTTGAAAGATTTTTCGATAATATTTGCTCAATTTGAAGTAAACGCGCCACAAAAGAGTAACTTTGATACAGTTTTAATCGTGAAACTCTTTTGTGGCGCGTTTACTTCAAATTTAGCAAATATTATGGAAAAATCTTCTAAAATAAAACTAGAATTTTGTTTTGCCTCAACATGAAAATACATTTTCGCGCCACGTAATATTCATATCAGATCTTTTGTAGCTGGAATATTTTATGCGCCACTCATTTTTACGGCACTTAGCGGTTTTTTATTCTTGTCATTAGAATACAACAAACCGACATATTTATGTTTCGTGGATCTTAAGAAAACATTTGACAGGGTCAAATTAAAGGACGTTATCTATTTATTGTACGCAAGAGAGATATTTCTAGTATCGAATAATTAAATTCGATACTAGAAGTATCTCTCTAATTACTATCGAATAGTCAAAACGGTCGAAAATATCTACCAGAACAACACAATACAAGTAAAAGTACAAGAAGAACTAACTGACACAATTGGAGCTGACAATGGGATAAGAATTTAATATGTGGATTTCCTGAGTTATCAACCTGATCATGGATGAAATAAAAAAGAATGTGTGTGTACTTTGTACGCACGTAAGAAGTTATACTTCTATTATAATATAATTTCAACGAAATAAATATACCTACTTAACAGTTACAATACAAAAAATTAACAATAATTACCAAAAATGAACCAACACTTAACAATGCCAAATATTAAAAAAAAAAAAAGAAAAAAGTATGAATCGTCCGGGATTTGAACCCGCAATTTCGCGATTTTTTGATCTCTGGTCCAATGCTCTACCAACAAGGCCATCAAGCCGCATGCTCCTTACCTTTCAGATATACATAATTATACATCACGGTGACAAGTGAAATATAAAAATAGATGTTTTATTATTTTATGCCCAAGGAAGACAAATCCAAAGACACAAAATTATAATAAAAAACCTTTTAAACCACCTTTTTCAAATTGCGCAAGTTGTATTATTAATATTAATGTTAATAAATGAAATATAAATATTTTGACGTTTTATAATTTGACAATTCACTTTTAACTGCAGTGCCTTAAAATTTTTAAAGCACTAGTGCCTTAAAGTAGCATTTTTAACGCTCCTATGGAGTCCTAAAAATTGCATTTTTAACACGTTTGTAGAAAAATATATTTAAAAACACTAATATATTCTTTCCACACCTTTTCTGGATTGATACATACATAAATTAAAACATTTTGAAGTATAACTTCAAAAATATAATATGAAAACTATTTAAAAAGGCAGTACAACTATTAACTAACCTTTGTTGTTTCTCTTCCCACAAATTTTAAAACGCAACAACCATACATAACCAAACCGTCAACCGTCCAAACCACAGCTGCGCTACAGCTGCCATATTGGATAATTTTGACATGTCATTTGAACATCCAATCAGAACAAAGTTATAATGCCCATGCGCCCGAATCGTAGGTTTTAACATATAAAAATTCACCCTCATATCGCGCGTAAAGAAGTATAACTTCAACAAAAAAATAAAGAACTAAAAACGAATATCAAATGGGAGGAAAACAATTTTAAATGCAAACGATGCAATACAAATCTCTGAAAGTGAAGATGATTTACAACGGCTGCACTAATTTAGTATAACTGCCAGAAAATTTAGCATGTTAAGTTCCCCCCAAAATATGCATGGTTCTAACAGCAAATTTACTAAAATATAAATAAGAGCAGCTGAAGGGTCAGATAATACAATTGATAGAAAATCCACGATAAAAATAAACTTCCTGTAGCTGGCTGTATACCATAAATCACAAAAATACCAGGTTTTTGTAAAAGGTATATTTTAAAATACCCTAAATAAGGATCACAATACAAAACGTTTTCGGATTAAGAAATCCATCATCAGTGTTTAGAAGCCAAAAATGCATGCCTGGGCCACCAAAATGTATTGGGTAAAAAACTTTTTTGCACGATTGATCATTTTTGACTGTTTACCGTGACAGATTTTATGTCAGTAGGTGACATTTACTAGCAACTCGACGGTAAGTAATCCAACTCGACGGTAAGTACTCCAACTCGACGGTAAGTAATTCACTTACCGTCGAGTTAAAAAATCTCTTAATTTTAATTTATTTTTTGAAAGAATAAAGAAAACTAACGAATTATTTATTAATATTGAAACTTATGGTACAATTTGTTAATTTTTCTCTTCAAATACGCGATCAAAGTTGAAAACTTGGAAATATCAATGCCATCATAAAGAAAAACGGTGGATTTAATCATTGAATATTCTGCCCAGAGGCTTCCAGGAGCTTTCAACTGCATATGTCTTTGAACGAAATATGCCAATAGAGTCTTTTCTTCGATTCTTAAATTCTTGCCTTCGCACCATTTTTTAAAACTTTGGTAGGTATTTTGATAACGGATTTTGAATTTTTCGGGAATAATTGCGGAACACCCTTCTTCATAAGCCCGTTCAATTTCTTCAAATTCACTTTCGCTCATATTTTAATTTATAATAATCAAAATTGTACTTAAAATTATTGACAACTAAATAAAAACTCAATTCTCCATTGTTGTTATACACCCTAGTTACTACCTAACAACCAAAGTATCTATCTTGATAAAATGAATAAAACTAGTCAATATGACGAAAATGTTTAATTTTATAATTTATAATGGTATCAATCGTGCAAAAAACGTTATAAGCATGTCGAACGTTAAGGGTAACCGATCTCAGACAATAATTGGAGTCGTCGCTCCGCTCCTCCTCCAAACAAACTGTATTCGATCGGTATAAAACCCTTACCGTTCTCCATATTTAATATACTATAAATGTAAACGATTTAGTTGTTTTACACATTTATATAAAATTCATGTGATGTCAAAGATATGCCTGGATGTTACCCAGGACAACACAGGACTCTTCCCACGTGGTTGGAATTTTTTTTGGAGAAAACCTCACATATTGAATTTCAGTGGCATGGACTGAACAGTTGGCCATTGAAATCCAATACGTGAGGTTTTCTCCAATAAAATTCCAACCACATGGGAAGAGTCCTCTGTTGCCCTGGGTAACATCCAGACATATCTTTGACATCACATGAATTTTATATAAATATGTAAAACAACTAAATCGTTTACATTAAAAGGGTTTTTACCCAATACATTTTGGTGGCTCAGGCATGCAATTTTGGCTTTTAAACACTGATGATGGATTTCTTAATCCAAAAACCTTTTGTATTGTGACCCTTATTTAGGGTATTTTAAAATAAACCTCTTACAAAAACCTGGTACAATTGATAGAGTTTACAGACAATTGATAGAGTTTAAATATCAAGGCATCACACTATCTAACTACGAAATCTCGAAACAGAAGTGGAAGATAAAGTGAATAGAACAAACACAGCCGCATGTTGCCTGAATGAAACAATATGCAGAAAGACAAATATCGGGAAAGAAATGAAAAGCAGAACTTACAAAACAGTCATCAGACCAATATAATTAATAACATACTCGGCAGAAACACGATCTGCCACAGAGAGGACAAAAAGAATGCTAGAAACAGCAGAGATGAAAACTATGCGAAAAATCGATGGTAAGATACTATGGCACAGAGCTAGAAGTACAGATATATGAAGAAGGTGCAAAGTGGAAAACATTAGTAACTAGGTAAGAAACAGAAGATGAGATTGAAATGATTAAATAAGCCGAATGACAACAAATGGAGTAGTAAGGATGGTGGAAGACGGTACCTAATACGAAGACCACTACCAGTAGAATGACCATGAAAACGATGGAACGAAAACTTACTGGAGGCATATTGAAAAAGAAGAAAGAGTCAGTTTTACAAAAAAAAAACACTCAATACTACAAGATAAAATTGAATAAAAAGAAAAACGCCACGGCTTTCTCTCTTTTCAGTTCTGAAGATGTTATTTTATTAAGGTTGTCATAGTAAATTTCATAATATCCGATTTAACATTGATAAGTCATTCACCTTTCTTTAGGATCTACTCGTATTTTGTAACTGAGTGTCTATCATATACATATATAACGTTACGTTACGTACCGACGTACGTAGGTATGTGAACTATTCGCTCCCATAATTTAATTGACTTTTGTATGGAAAACAAACATGTTAACAATAAAGGAGTCGTTTTATTAACAATAAATCATGTAAGGCATAAACTTATATGATTCGTCTTATCTCTGATTTTACTGGAGTGAGAAAGTTTGATAGTACTCATTCAAAGAAAAAATTATTGCACCAGAATACAATGGTATGCAATAATTTTATATTAACCATTACATTCTATAATTGATATCAACTTAAATCATTTTTATTTGCTTGTATTTACCCAAGATAAAAAGAAAATTTAAATTAAGACTATGTACATGTCAATTATTCGCCCAGTTGTTACATATATGGAAGCGAAACATGGAGTTTACATCAGAACGAAATAAATAAGTTGCTGGAATTTGAAAGGATTGTTGCTTTGCCGATTATAAAAAGCATTCAACCGCATCAGATACAAAAATTGATTGATGTGCTAAAATAAGTAGGGTTGGACGGACACGACTTAGCTATTATAAGTAATATGCCAAGCTACGGGAACCGAGCTACTGGCCGAGTTACTGGAACCATGCAGGATGCGTTCGAACAACGTTCGAACAGACAACGGAAACACCCATTACATAAACATAGAACGAGGAGTGCGTCAAGGGTGCATTTTGTCCCCTCAATTATTTAATGTATATGTTGAACATATCAGAGCTTCCCTTGAAGATCGCCCTGATGGTGCCAGAGTCAATGGAATGATCATTGACAATGTAAGATATGCGGAACACAGTAGTATTAGCGGAAACAGAAGACTAACTAAAAATATTTATGCGCATATTATCAGAAGAAACTCACAGGCTGGGTTTGGACATTAACTTTTCCAAAACCAAAATCATGGTATTCTACAAGAACCCCCATGACCAAATTACACCCAACACAAATAAATGGTATCACCCTTAAGAGTT
Source organism: Diabrotica virgifera virgifera (assembly GCF_917563875.1). Taxonomy (NCBI): domain Eukaryota; kingdom Metazoa; phylum Arthropoda; class Insecta; order Coleoptera; family Chrysomelidae; genus Diabrotica; species Diabrotica virgifera. Next base: position 5,030,300 of record NC_065449.1, on the reverse strand, counting down.
CCTAAAGCTTCACAAAATGACATCTTTGGGAACTGTGATAACGGACCAACTAGATCCAGACATAGAAATAAAACGTAGAATAGCAATGACTTAAACTACTTTTATGAAAATGAAGTCACTTTTTTGCAATAATCATCTCAGTTTAGAACTAAGACAAAGAATGGTCAAGTGCTATGTTTGGTCCGTACTTTTGTATAGTGCAGAAGTGTGGACGCTAAAAGTATCGATCATGAACAGAATTGAAGCATTGGAAATGTGGATTCATAGACGGATGCTGAAGATACCCTGGACAGCAAGAAAAACTAATGAAGAGGTACTAAGGAAGGTCAACAAAGATAGAGAACTGCTAAAGACTGTTAAACATCGAAATATGTCTTATCTGGGACATATAGTCAGGGGAAGTCGATATTAAATATTACAACTAATCCTTAAAGGCAAAATAGAGGGCCGTAGAGGTGTAGGAAGGAAACACGTTTCTTGGTTAAAAAACATTCGTGAATGGACTCAAATATCAAATGCAGGACAATTGTTTCATATTGCAGAAGATCGAAAAGCCTTCGCAATGGTGATCGCCAACGTCGGATAATTCTATGGCACATGAAGAAGAAGAAGCCGAACGTGAAGCCAGTTAGCCGAACCTGAAATACCAGGGCCCACACTAGCTGAAGTAAAGTCCGCAATTTCGTCCCTAAAAAACCATAAAGCCCCAGGCCCAGACGGCATACAGGCGGAACTACTAAAAAAGGGGGAGACAAACTACATCTTGAGATATATCATCTTATAAGAGAAGTCTGGGAAAGAGAATAAATACCGAAACACTGGCATGAAAGCCATATAATACCTATTCACAAGAAGGGAGACAAACAAATATGTCGGAACTATAGAGGAATATCGTTAATTAATACAACATACAAGATTATATCCATAATACTGTTTAGAAGATTAACTTCATACGTAGAGGAAATAATAGGCGACTACCAAAGCGGATTCAGACCGGGAAGGTCGACTATAGACCAGATCTTCCTCCTACGCCAGGTGTTGGAAAAAAACTGGGAATTCAACCGCGATGTACACCAAATCTTCGTGGACTTCAAACAAGCTTACGATTCTGTTAGCAGAGAAGCATTGTGGGGGACTATGGTAGAAATGGGAGTACCTGGAAAACTGGTACGATTAGCAAAGATGAGCACGGAGAACGCTTCCGCACGAATCAGAGTTGGCAGCAACACGTCCGAGGAATTCCTCATTGACACCGGACTTAGACAAGGAGATCCTCTCGCCCCCCTGCTGTTTAACTTCGCACTGGAACATGCAGTAAGAAAAGCTCAGCCACAACTGACAAACGGATTTGCCGCCCAAGGATCAAAAATACTATTAGCCTTTGCGGATGACGTGGACACAATTGCACAATCCACCAGAGATGCAAAAGAAGTTTTCACCCTATTCGAGAACGGAGCCAAGGAAGTTGGTCTTAAGGTTAACGAGGACAAGACCAAGTACATGGTGGTTACGAAGAACTTAAGACCAAGAGTTAGACAAAACGTAACAATTAATGAATACAATTTTGAAGTCGTCAAAGAATTTAAGTACTTGGGAGTGATCATAACATCTGAAAATAACTATGAAAAGAACGTGGCAGCCAGGATTATTGCGGGAAACAGGGCATATTACTCGTTAAGGACCCTACTTAAATCAAAAATACTCTCAAGACCAGCAAAAATAAGAGTATATAAGACAATAATTCGTCCCACAATAACGTATGGACGCGAAACCTGGACTCTGAATCAGCGGGAAACAACAAAATTACTGGTACTTGAAAGAAAGATACTGCGGACTATCTATGGGCCTTGCAGAGAAGAGACAACAGGAGAATGGAGTAGAAGACACAATGATGAACTCCAGACAATATACGGAGATGAAAACATAGTACGCTACATTAAATCAAACAGAATACGATGGGCGGGTCACGTACTAAGATCAAGTGACGAAAGACTTCTAAACGCCACATTCTGGGAAAGGCCCAACGGAAAAAGGTCAGTTGGTCGCCCAAGAAAGAGATGGAAGGACGCAGTAGCCAGCGATCTACGTAAAATGGGAGTACAGCAATGGGAAATAGCTGCTCAGGACCGACAACAATGGAGGGAAATAGTAAACGCGGCCAAGACTCACATAGAGTTGTAGAGCCAAATGATGATGATGATGATGAAGAAGAAGAAGAATGCTTTATATACCTGAGCAGAGAGCTAAATACTCAGCTAAACCACTCAAAATAAATTAGAAGACGTATTGAAATAGTAAGGTCTGGTTTCATGAACATGCGTAAAATGCTCTGTAATCCCAAGCTATCAGTTACAATATGATTGAGAACACTGAAGTGTTATGTGCGGTCTCCATTACTGTATGGCTGTGAGACCTGGACATTAAAACAGTACGACGACAACAAACTGATTTCATTTCAAATGTGGGTGTACCGCCGAATGATAAGATTAAGCTGGACCAGCAGAACTACTGGTTAGGCTGGCAAGGTGTTATATTTTCTCGACTCTGCTTTACGGGATAGAAGCATGGATACTTAACGCATCGACTACTAAAAAGTTGGAAGCATTTGAACTGTGGGTGTATAGAAGAATCCTGAAGATATCATGGACCGAGCAAATAACAAACAACGAAGTCATGAGAAGAGTCAACAAAAGACTGGAAATATTGGAAACCATCAAGACACGAAAGCTGCAGTAGCTGGGGCATGTTATGCGTAATGAGAGATACAACATACTTCAGTTGATTATACAGGGGAAAATCCAGGGCAAGAGAAGTGTAGGAAGGAGACGAATCTCGTGGTTGCGTAACTTGAGGGAATGGTACGGATGCACATTCAGAGCAGCAACATCTAAGATCAGAATAGCCATGATGATTGCCAACCTTCGTCGCGGAGATGGCACGTGAAGAAGAAGAAGCAGAACTACGAATGAAGAAATACTGAAAATAATGAACACACGTCCTCATTTGGTCAATACAATCAAAATTAGAAAGACGTCATATCTAGGACACAGAACGTGCCATAGGGAATTTGAGCAGCTTCAGGTAATATTAGAAGACAAAATCGAAGGTAAAGGGGATATAGGAAGAAAGAAAAAATCCTGGCTCCGAAACATCAGAGATTGGACCCACACAACAGGGAATGACTTAATTCATCAAGCCCAGAACAGAGAAAAATTTGCCATATTGATCGCCAACCTCAATAGAGAAGGCACTTACTTAGGAGGAGGGATTTTAAAGGAAGATCCTCGGAATGATATTTGGCCCTCAAAGGGATGAAATGACAGGAGAGTGGAGAAGGCGCCGTAGTGCTGAATTGGTGAATCTGTATGGCACGGAAAACATCGTTAGACATATAAAACCTAACCGGATAAGATAAGATCTGTAGCGTTATGGCAAAAGTTGATATGTCCAAATTGCTATTTGTTGGCAAATGATAAAAACAACTTGTCCTGTTAATATTAAATTGTTGCACTCGAATATGTGAACCAAATGGTATTAGACAAAAATATATGGACAGCATTATGTAAATTTTTTACTTTCAAATACAATTTATTACATAGGAGGGGGAAAATCAGAGGGGAAAAACATATCAACTTTTGCCATCTTTTATCAATTACAAAATTATTTGCAAACTAAAGAAAACAAATATGTGTTGTATTGGTACATAGTAAGTAAATAGTATAAAAGATAACATTAATTAGTATCAATATTTACAAATTATTCATTTTACTATCACTTGATATGTAACATATCATGTTCTGGCTGCTTAAACTTTTCTTAGTTTTGACATATCAACTTATGCCACTGCATATAACACCTTCATTTTTCACGTAGGCACATATTTTCTTGCCACCTTATTAAACATTCTTTTTAGAGTACATATCAATTGAAAACCAAAAACACGATTTTTTGGACATATCAATTTCTGCCATAACACCACAGAGATAAGAAGAGGAATTACTATACTATAATTTGCATATCCCAGAGTTTTAAGTCATTTTGCATTTTGTCCTGCACACTACTTTTCTTATTAAACTCATCAATTTGAACTATTTTGTGTTTTTTGCTTCGAACATCCAGAATTTAAAATTATATATTAACCATTCCTTTCAGTCATTTTTTAACTCAAATTAATAACTTATTTAAATATAGTTTTTTAAACGGATTCGATGGTTTATCTAAACATTCTATTAGTTGTGGTTTACACCTATAAGATAATAAAAAATTTACATACAATGTATAAGCATAAGTGAAAATCCATTACAATAAATAATAAAGGAGTTCCATTATGCCTATCTGATTCTACAAAATAACGCCAAACAATAGACCAAAATTAATTTTATTGTTTGGGCGTTCTTATCGATTGCCCACATCATTTTTACTCAAAGATGTATCTCAACTTTTCGATATGACTATTATTTATTGCAAATATATAATATTTTCTGCGTAATAAGAGTGGGTTTTCAGAGACTAAATAGGAAAGAGAGAAAAACATGATAAAATTATAAAAAAAATAGGTATATTTATATTAAAAGTCACTTTTTGGTACATCACAGATAGTTTTCGAAATAAAAAGTTCATCATCAGTGCTGCTAACAGGTATATAAAATATGTTTGAGCCACCAAAATATATGGGCTAAAACCCTTTAAATCAGCGGTTCTCAATATTTTTGAGTCATGTACCACCAAAAACTTTTTATTATTTTTGGTATCACCTAACTGAAATACTTTTTAGCTAGGTGATCTAATTAACAGTAATAGTGGTGCTGATTTTGGCTGTTTTCGCGTTTTGTGTACCACCTCGAGTAATGATATGTATACCACCACTGGTACATGTATCACAGATTGAGAACAGCTGCTGTAAATGTTATATGTTATAAAGTTGTAGAAATGTTACATGCTTATATAGAATAATATTTACATTTTTAAACTGTTCCTTGATTTTACATCAGGCAATGTAGGACTTCCCCACACTGTGCGTTGCTAGTCCTGAGGATCATAACCTCACACTACAAACTTTAAACAGCAATTTAGTTAACATGTAACTTTTCTACAACTTTAAAACATTTAAATGGTTTTGTCCTTTTGCCATTGCAAAAACGCCTTTTAAGTCCATGGTTTCTTTCTTGGCTTTAGCATCGATCCCTGATTCGCTGATTTTAATTTTCAAGTTGTCAATTATTAATTTGGTTACAGGATAAATATAAGCAATAAGATGTAATTGAGTATCTACTAGTCGAATAAAGAATATGTGTTGAAAACTTTTTGTTCCGTCAATAATTCCTAATTTCTTCATATTAATTAGTTTATGCCGAACAACACCCCTGAGGGGTTTCAACTTGAAGAAGAGTGAGCTAGCCGCTTCACAATTGGCACTGATGTTGAATTTTTTATTTCGAAAACGTTCTGTAATGTAGTCCAGAAGGGACTTTTTAATATAAAGATACCTTTTATAAAGGGTTTTAATTATTTTTTTATTAATAATAATACATATACAGCCGACTATACACCGAACCAAAAAAGTACGTAAATATAATGAAAAAAACATTGATTTAAAAACGGGGACCGTTAATTTTCGTCCAAAGATCAGTATCATTGGTCCAATGTAAGTAGATACATTAACTAATGCTCAAAAACATTAATTTTTATGAATTAGTACGTTCATTCAATGTACTTTCTAGTTAAGAATCAATGTATTGGTATATTGAATTAATGTATCGGTACATTGAATCAATGGATCGGTACATTGACTCAATGTATCGGTACATTAATTCTTAACTAGAAAGTACATTGAATGCACGAACTAATTCATAGAAGTTCATGTTTTTGAGCATTAGTTACTGTATCTACTTACATTGGACCAACGATACTGATCTTTGGACGAAAATTAATGCTCCCCGTTTTTGAATCAATGTGTTTTCATTATATTTACGTACTTTTTTGGTTCAGTGAATGTCATCTTCATGTATATTTGTATATAACATACAAATAGTTAATAAGTAAACAAAATGACGACTTAATATCTACAAAAATATTACAAATATAGGTTGAAGCAACGATTTTTTGCTGATTCTCAAACTAATGTTATAAGTATCTATAAGTTTAAAGAAAAAAAAAACATATATTTTTAATTAACACAAACAACTTTTTATAATGTAATTTGGAAAAAACTGAATAACTAAATATAACAGAAATTAATTCTTCTTATAAAATATATAAAAATATATATACAAAAATATATATTATATAAAAAATGTATACCTGATATCGTGAAAATAAATACATCTACAATAACACCTCCATAAATACAACATCTCTCTGGGATTAATTATCACCACCCATACAAAAAACAAATGGTTGAATTTTTCTTTGATTTCAAAAATCTAATATGATCTTCGACTTCTTGCTGGGTCTTCCCGATGTAAGAATGATTACTGGAAATCTCTGATGGTATATTTTATTATATATTTGGTTGTCCATTAAGATCTTTTTTTAACCAATTTATTAGTTCGTACAAAATATCGATGTAGAACCTAAAGAAGAACTCCATGTTAGCCATCTGAAATTTATATTAATAATTATTATAAAAAAATAAATCTAAATAGTGAACATAGTTGTATTTTGCACAAAAGATCTTTATAGGTCGAAGTGCTGAGAGGCTCCATAGCATTAACAACCTTACATAATCTAATCTAATAGTTGTATTTTTGGGTATCACTTTTTTAATAGAAATATTTTAATTTATCCTGAAATTTAGAAATATTTTCAAATGGTTCCTATTTTTTTTACCTATGTGTCGAATTAGCTTTTGAAAAAATTTACAGAGAACAAAAATTAATTAATACTAGATATGCAGGATTGAATAATGAAATAGGTATTTCCGTACATTCCGTAATGTCTTCAAGGGTAATCTTTTCAAATAAAAATTTATTTGTTTTATCCTTTATGTGACTTTCACACCGAAGAAAAGGAGATAATTCTTTCGAAATTGCTGTCCCATCCATCAATAAGTCCATTTCGATTTCCAAATGCCACTCCAAAGTCCATATTAATCTGCAAAAGTGGAAATAGAAGTACAACTTTTTTTATAGAAATCCAACAAAATAATTTATAAATAGTTAAAAATATATGTAAATACATACCTTAGAAAACTCAACCAAATCACTAGTGCCAAACACCGCTCCTCAGAGTCTGCAGGGTGACTGTCTGCTAGGAGGCTGCAACTGTTGTCACGTGATTTTTTTACACCAATAAAAACACTTATAGGGTTTTAAGAAATGTATCGTACAAGATTATTGCTACAATGTATTGATTATTGATTCAGGTATATTACATTAATACAATTATTGCGTTACATCAAAACAATGTATCGAGTTATTTATTAAAGTCGAAAACATTGATTTAATGTTACGAAAACATTGATTCAATAAACGAGTTCGTAATTTAAAGAACACTGTGCATTAGTGTAACGTTTTATATTCATTAATTTAACCGCATAATCCTGATGTATAGTTTCATATATACAATGAACACATTATTAGTATGTATTATGAAAAAAGTCATTGGATAGATAAAACGATTCATTGGATTAATGATTCTATGCATTATTTTTTAATGAATAGAATTACATTGTAATAATGAATATGGTCATTACTTAATGACTACATGTTTATAGTATTAACGACATTTTCATCAAATCAATGTAAAAAAAGTCAATGATTGGCGTTCATTGGTACTATGTACAATATTTTTTTCACTGTAGGAAATTCTTTTCCCTTGTAGATTTTATAAACGTGATAGTAGTTGACGTTTCCTAGAATCATGGCATCTTATAAAAAGAATATTAACGACAATTGCAATGCAATGCAAAAAAACAGTTTTTAATGAAACATAGTGGCAATTTTAAGAAACATAGTAATGTACTAATAATGCATCGATAAACATACCGTTTGAAAGAATCAAACAGTTTTTCTTGTGTTTACCGTTTTTCTTATTTTCGCCTCCCGACTTTATAGCTATTATAAAAATGAATGTATCTAACAGAGTTTTTGCAATAACTTTTGTTATGGTCTCAAGTATATTGCGTAACTGGCTTTTTAATTATATGAATTTAACTTTATTGCTTAATACGAAAACAGTTTTTAACAAGTTCTAAGAAGAAAAAAATAATATCTAAGATAGATATCTGATAAACGAACTTACATACCGGTGTATGTAGTGTGTTCACTGAACCCAGTTCTAATTGTCTGGTAAATTTAGTAATTAATTTTTTAAAAATAAGATATGGTTGAATAATTATCAAATATATGAATTTTACAAATGAAAAGCAAATATCCAGCACAGTAATTTATTAACTCTTGCCTAAGTATAATTTTGCTCTTAGAGCATCATCAGGGACATCTGAAATAAGCCAAATACGCAATTGTAGAGATAGAAAAGATGACAAAATCACCGGTTAAAAACAATTTGGTTCCAGGAAAGGTATGGAGACAGGGGAAGCAATATTCTCTCTTCAAAATCTGGCACAAAGGTGCAAAGATCAGCAAGCAGACCTTTTTTTCTCTTTTACAGATTTTAAAGGAGCGTTCGACCGGGTGAAATACAGGACCTTGATAGAACGATTGAACCACATCGGAGTCGACAGAAGAAATACTAAAATTATGGAGACTATTTATTGAAATCAGACAGCAATCATAAAGACCAATGGTAACACGTCAAGGCCAATTGAAATAAAACGAGGTGTCAGACAGGGCTGTGTGCCATCAACGATACTATTTAACGTCTACTCTGAGGTAATATTTGCGAAAGCTTTATCGCACTCTTCAGAAGGAATCTGGATAAACGGTCAAAGAGTAGATAACATCCGCTATGCAGATGGTATAGTATTAATGACTCATTCGGACCATAGTCTGCAGATACTATTAATTAGGGTTATTGAGAGTTGTGAAAAATGGGGATGAAGATCAATACTGCGAAATCCAGTTATAAAAATATCAAGGACCACTAATTTACCCCTTCCAATATGTGAACCATCAACAGCTAGAATACCTAAACCAATACAAATATCTTGGTTGCTGGTTCAACAATCAACTTAATTATAAACAAAAAGTAAGAAAGAGAATAGAGGTAGCCTGACAAGGGTTTATCAAAATGAAAAGTTTATTTTGTAACAGTAGCATTAATATCAGCCTAAGGGAAGCCGCACACCAAAGAAACATGAAACGTAAAACATAAAACATGAACCGTGAAACATTTTTCATGAAAATAAAACACTGTTAAAAAAATAGAAGTCCGCATAACAATGAAACGAGTGTGATTCATGCTCGTGAAACATTTTTATCTTCGGAATCCGCGCACCAAAGAAACATGAAACGTGAAACACGTTTCATGGAAATAAAACACTGCTAAACAAAAATAGACGTCCGCCCATCTATGAAACGCGTGTGATTCATCATGAAACATTTTTATCTTCTTGAAACGTGTTTCATAAAATAGGACGTGTTGTATTTTTCGGTTTCAGTTTCATTGTTTTAAATAATTTATTACGTGCGTAAAATGAATGCCTACCAAGAATTTAATATTGCATTGGTTTCTGTGGTAGAGCAGAACGAAGAGTTTTCCAGTTTTCCCATTTTTTCCCGGAACCATCCCAAAAAAAAGGAGAATTAATAAAGAAAGTGGTTTTCTTGGAATCCCTTATACAACACGCTCCTTACTAAAATGCTTCATATAATATATCACTTTGTGCACGTTCTTATTACCCATGCATGGACACCAAAAACGATTTCCTGGTGCATCCGCTGTAACCAAAAAAATAAAAATAAAACGGGAGATTGAAAATTTTTTTTTTTCGATTTTAGCATATGAGCCTATACTCCATTAATAGGGGTTTTCATAAATATATATGGTTATTGCAACATCCCTGCGAAAACTACCCCTATCCCTGAAAATAAGTTTGACGAGTATGTTTTTACGATTTTCTCATTACGTATGTATTTTTTTTTAAACAAAACTTACCTATACATAATTAAAGACCACAATGTTCTCTACAAATAAGGTCCTATGCATTTGTTTCGTATAAGCAAACGTTACGGTACAGTGGCGCCGTGAACCTCAAAAATGCTTTGGCGGGCTCCAGTTTTTGTTTTTTTTTTTGTCACCTATTCATTTTATTGATAAAGTACTTATGGCAAATGAAAGAACACACTGTCTGCTACAAATTATGACCTATATATATTTTACTTTCTTTGCACCCTAAACAGTGGTGGTCCAAAGTCAATTTTTGCATATTTTCTTTATTCATTTTTCTTTGGGTGGTTTCGGGGAAAACATGGGGGTGCATTATACAAATTTGTAAATAACACTTGTAAATGGGTAATAGTTAAAAGTTTTTTTCGCTAGCATAAGCGGTTCAGATGGTATAAAAAGGGTTTTTTTAATTTAACACCCTGTAATTAAAAAATGGGCAATTGCCCTTAAATAAAACCTATACCAAAAAATCAAGCACTTAGGGTTAGGGAAAAATAATTTTTTTTTAAATATCTTTTTTAAAAACTTGTCAACTTTGGGGCGCCACCCCCGTTAAACGGTGGGTGATAGACATATATTATGCTGTCGCGGAATAAATTGTAGGAATTATAGTCCTGTTCATATTTGTATTAAGGAATTTTTTGGAAAAACGTACAGGAAGGGCTACGTTTCGCAAAAACCACAAACTACCCCCTTTAAAGGGATGAAAATGGGTGTTCCGGGGTGAAATATTTTTAGAAAAAGTTAGCCTCATTAAAAGCACCCCTTGGTATACCAAAAAAAAAATAAAACCGGACTTGTGTCGAGTTTGCGAAGTTAAACCTCTGTTTCCTACACTATTATAACATGAAACGGTTTCGTTCTTCACAATTTATTTGTTTTATGTTTTATGCTTCACGTTTCTTTAATATTAAAAAGCAATTAAAGAGCGGCGCCGACAGCAACGACCACGACACTATCCATTTACGACTATACAAATTTTATTTTTGTTTTATCGATTAGCATATAACATGAAACGGTTACTTTTTTACAATTTATTTGTTTCATGTTTCACGTTTAATGGTTCACGTTTCATGTTTCTTTGATGTGCATTAGATATCATTTTATGCATTGCTATGTCAATACTTTTGTATGGAACGGAGGCCTTTCTGCACATAGCTTTCAGTTTCCATTTACTTATTCCATATTCTTGTTTTTTACATTCTTCCATATCTTCTTTTTTTCCTTTACAATCCGCTGACACTCTTCATCAAACCAATTATTGTTTGTACTTCTCTTGAAGTCGCACTTAACTATTTTCTCGCTAACTTCGTCTTCTTCTTCTTCTTCTTCTTTTTCTTCTTTTTCTTTTTCTTCTTCTTCTTATTCTTCTTTTTCGTCTAGCCATTCACGTCAACATCTGAACATAAGCTTCTGCAAGCCTAACTTCTCCTACGATAGATTTAATTAGTTCCCAGGCTTACTATGTTTGTAAATTTTGACAAGTTGACAAATATTAAGAATGGGTTTGTTCACTTTTTTGCCTGGGATAAGTATATCCCGTTCCTTAATTTTTCAATATTTTCTAAATAAAGTAACATGTTCTTGTTAATATATTATATCCACATTATGTATAAAGCAATTAGTGACTTAATTTCCCTGTTAAGATCTGTCCTATTAAAACCTATATAAATAGACCATTGCATTAACAACGTCCATTAAACCTATATAAAGAATGCGTGAGAAATGTTGTATGGTAATAAGATGATATTATCTCGGAACCGTTTTCTTTTTAGAAGACGTCATGCATTTTAAAAATTATCGCTTTGCATAAACTGTATTTTACCTTATTTAAGATTTTTATAATAATTACTGGTTATTTTAATTAGTGCCGGCAAATGTGACTAATTTGAGATCTTGTAAATCCTCTCTGGTTCAAATTTTTCAAATTAATTGGTTTAGAGATTAATCGAACATTTAACTCGTTTATATGAAGACTTCTAAAATAATAATTTGTAAATTAAGGTACTGAATGGGGCTTATATAAGGCTTCTGAAGTACAAGGGCTACGCAGAAGGGTAGCGTAAGGGTTCTTTCTATATTGTTTAATGTAGTATTGCGAAGTAATGTAAAATTTATGCATTCAAAATCCACGGTTTATTTGTCAAATCCTTTTTTCTGATGAAACAACTTTCTGTTTACATGGAACAGTGAATCGACAAAATTGCAGATATTGGATAAAAAGGATTCCTCTTTGAATGACTGGAGCAGATAGCACCTTAAAAAATAAATGTTTGGACAGATATAGTTAAGAATGCAATTATAGGACCTTGTTTTTTAGATCAGCCTCTTATGAGGCAAATATATCTTAATTTTTGGTAAAATGAACTTATATCCGCACTTACAGAGATTTTTCCAAATAAAAGTGATAGTGATTTGTCAAATAAATGTATATGTTATCACTCTTTAGGGCAGTCAATGAGGGTATTTGGCTCCGAATTCCATCCTACTACATAGATTTACTTGATATTTTCACAGTAAGCAGGGAATAGCTCAGGAAACAAAGTCTATTCTATGCCGATGTGCGCTTTTATCTTGGGGGTGGTTCCCACCCCTTATAGGGCGTGAAAAATGTTTTGGTTATAATAGCCACGGAAGAGTAGAGAATCTAATTGTAAGCAAAAACTGTTCTATAATTATTTTTTGAAAACTCAGTACTTTTTAAGTTATTATTGGTTGAAAATTGGCCATTTTCATTAAAAAATGACACCTTTTCGGACGGATTTTTGCGAGTATCTTAAAAACTATGCATCTAACAAAAAGAACTATACAAAATATTTCTGTAGCCTATAAAAAACAAACTGATGCGTTTCTTCATAAATCTTCTAGTTAAAATGCAACGAGGGATATGGTAGGTATAAAAAGAATTTGATATTTTGCTGCATGCTCAAATCGGTGTATTCAACTTGAAACAACAGAGAAACTGTCGATTTTAGGTGTATAATGATACTAATGATATTATAATAATGATACTAAACAATGATACTTATAATAATGATACTAATACTTTTGTAGTGATTGAAAAGACCTTTAAAATGAGCAATACTAAATGTCGATTACATTTAAACTAAGCTAGATATTCTGCAAAAAATTGATGACTAATGTATTTTAAGAATAAAAGAGAAGTACAATTTAACCCCTCTTTCATCAGAATTTAAATACATCGTTTTCCTTCTACAATACCTTTTATTATAGTGTTATTTCTATGTTCAAAAAGTTTGACTGGATTAAAATTAATGGTTTTTGAAAAAAAATACGATCAAATTATAGAGCGCATTTTTAAATTGTCTTAAAAATCTTCCTTGTCCTCCATGTAACTCAAAAAAGATAAGAGATACGAAAAAAAGATACCACACAAAAATGTAGGTCTTTTTCTGATAAAAATTTTCTTTTTATTTTTCATTACTGTATCTCTTATCATTTTCAAGTTACATGGAGAAAAAAAGATTTTTAAGAAAATTTAAAAATGCTCTCTAGAATTTGATGTTTTTCCCCTTTTTAAACCTGTCCAACTTTTTGAATATAGAAATAATACTATAATAAAAGGTATTGTGAAAGGAAAACGATGAATTTACATTTTGGTGGATGGGATTTAAAATTACTTCTCATTTTTGCTTAAAATACATTAGTTGTCAATTTTGTTTGCAGCATATTTCGCTTAGTTTTAATGTAGTGGAACTCAGGGGCGGCCCGTCAGGGTAGGCAAGGTAGACGCCGCCTAACCTCTTCAAATGTACAATGATAAATTATTTATTAATATAAATTACTTATTTCAAAACTGTAATTTATAAATTTTGAGACAATACCGAAGTATCTAAAAATCTAAAATAAAGCAAAGCTACTTTTTAATTCATCTCTAAAGTTGTAATAATTATTGTACGCTCCCCGTAGCGTAGCATTACTACGACGGCTTTACCCTAGGGCAGGGTCTCTAAAAAGTAGCCGAACAGAATTCGCATTTGTCTCACTCTTTACGCTAAGCACAGCGGCTGTATTGTCGCTTGCCTGGCCGTGTATTTTCGGGCTATAGGTAGGCTAGATTTTTTTGAGCCTTTGACATTGGTTGTGTCGAGCTGCATCTCGGAACTGCCAATTGCATATTTTAGGATCTTGACTACCAATTCTGAAAAAAACGAAAAGTTCGAATTTTGTCATGAAATTTGGTACGTGGGGTCAGAATAATATTTCTAACAATTTTTCCAAATAACTTTTTGTGATATGTCTAACGCGAAACAAAATATTGAAAATTCGTCCTGTTTGTGAATTCGCAGTAGGCCGCGTTTAAAATTTAAATTTCAGTTGACTATCTTAAAAAGTGTAAACCATCAAAATCAATGACTGCAAAATGTCAAATCTGTATTTATTTTAATAGCCGAAATATAAGGGTGTCTTCATCTTAAATGCGACACACTGTATACAGGGTGTTTGGTAAAGAATGGGCTATAGCTTAACACTAGATTCCTGAGGTTAAAATATGTCGATTTGAGCTAACTTACCTTAGTACGAAAGTTCATAATAACCGAAATACAGGGTGTCAAAGTTAAAACTTTTATTTTATTTATTCTTGAATATTTCCTAACAGACATGGGATAATAACACAAAATTTGGTAAGCGGGGATTTTTGAGACGAGAAATCTAAATTCGTCACCAAAAATGATGTATTATCCAGGGGGCGCCACATACGCCTTTCAGCGCTAATTTAATAGGTTCAATTTTTTTATTACCCACTCTACATACTTTCTAAATAAAAAATTTTATTCTATTAATATTTCTACTTAAAAAAAGTATACTACATTCATCTCGCTAAACTCAACCGTTTTCGAGATAAACGCATTTTAAATCTGCGAGGCAAGATAATTTTTTGCAGCATATCATTGTAGTTACAGTTACACCCGAAAAATAACTTAAAATCATAAAAATTTACAAAAATGTATCTCAAATTTCTTCAAATGGAATTTGCGACATAAATATGAGAACTGGCACAATTATTATGGTTTCAAGTTTATTTTTCGGGTCTAACTACACTGATATGCAAAAATTATGTTGTATCGCAGACTTAAAATGCGTTTATCTCGAAAACAGTTGAGCTTAGCGAGATGAATGTAGTACAGTGGAACCTCGATAACTCGGATTAATCGGGACCGCGGCCGATCCGGGTTATCGAAAATCCGGGTTAGCCGGAGAAAATGGTAAAAATTAATAAAATACAGTATACTTACAGATAAACTCCGTTATAATTGAAATAACATGAAATATATATGCACAGTACACATTAACTTATGTAGTTGTATAGAGTATTGTTCATTTCTTGGTAATAAAAAAATCAGTCAGTTTCGGTTGCGTCAATTTCGTCTGCCGCTTGCGTGCTGTGCGATCCCGCAGTCTCTTTAACATCAGCAGTTCAGCCGGCGATGTTTCCGTTTGCCGCTCGAAATAAACCATTAGTGCGTCTAATTGGGTCATTGCGTCTCCATGACTCATCACTGGCTGTTCAATGTCACCGTCTGCGTTCTCAGCGTCTGATTCACTAGCGTCAGGTAAACACAACGCGATCACTGCTTCGTCAGTAAGTGGCGCATAACCTCCGTTATTATCTGCCTCTAACCACAGATTAATGTCACTTTCATCGACTTCAGAGCAACCGTCAATATTTTGGAACATATTCAAAAGTTCTTGGGGCTGGACTTCGTCTGGCGAATCATTTTCCAGGTAACAGTTATCCACTGGTTGAATTGAATTTTCTTGCAAGTCGCATACACCCTTCCACAGTTTTTTCCAAGATTTTATCAAGCTGATTGTAGTCACTTGTTCCCAAGATTCTGCAATCATATAAATTACAGTTTTGACATTGAAAGTTTTGAGAACTTCAACTACACCGTGTTGTCCTTCATCTTCTATGATTGTGCTTAACATCTGTCTTATGTAAACCTTCTTAATTTTCTCTAGAACCCCCTGGTCCATGGGCTGTAATAGCGCTGTTACATTAGGCGGCAAAAACTTGACGGTAATGTCCCCACTGACCAGCACATCTGCTGAAGGATGTGAAGGCGCATTATCAATTATTAGGACAGCTTTATTTGGCAACCCACAGTCTTTTAAATATTTTGTTACACCTGGTAAACCAGTTTTAAACCAGTTAAAAACCAGTTTTTAAAAGTGGTGCTGTCCATCCATGCATTCTTTTGAGACTGGTAAAGAATCCCGATTTACATTTTTCAGTGCTCGCGGATTTTTTGATTTTCCTATTAAGACTAGGGGAAATTTATGCTTCCCCGAAGCATTGCTGCAGGCCATTATTGTCAATCGGTCTTTGCTTTTTTTGTATCCTTTTGCGGCTTCTTCAGTTTTTGAGGCCAAAGTTTTGCTTGGCAACATTCTGTAAAACAAGCCAGTCTCATCGGCGTTTTATAATATATAATTTGATCTGCCGTTAAATTTTCTTCTCTCACAAAATCCAAAAACTTGCTTTTATAGTCATGAGCAGCGTTGTTGTCCCCAGATAGACTTTTTCC
Source organism: Diabrotica virgifera virgifera (assembly GCF_917563875.1). Lineage (NCBI taxonomy): Eukaryota > Metazoa > Arthropoda > Insecta > Coleoptera > Chrysomelidae > Diabrotica > Diabrotica virgifera. The sequence goes on along the minus strand of NC_065449.1, from coordinate 5,013,681 downwards.
AGTGATAGATAGTTGGCGTATTCCATGACGTTTTTTCCATCTATCCATCCAACCTTGACTCGCAGTGAAATTTGGTTCACAACCAGGCAACATTTTATTCAGCTTGAGTGCTGTTTCTTGAATAATTGGTCCAGACACTGGTAATCCACGTTCGCGTTCCGCACAAAACCACACATACAAAGCGTCGTCGAGTGTCTCATTTTTAGCTTTATTAGTTTTGCACCGATTGTCCAAACTGTCTTTTGTTATCATTTTGAAACAGAATTCTTCGATTTTAGTTCTATTTTTTATAGAGGCAATAGCCTCTTCGACAAAGGGTAGAGACCCAGAAACACTGTGTCAGAGGATGGCAAGAGACTCGAATTGAATCAAAACAAGGGCGCCCATATAAAAATTTTTAGGGGGGGGCCAAACGTGAAGAAGTTGCACATTACATTTTGTATATTTCGGATGACAATATATACAGTAGACTCTCTCTATAACGAACACGGATATAACGAGGTTTCGCTTATAACGAGGTACATTAGGTGTCCCATGAAATTCCTATTGAACTATAACGCTCTATAACGAGGCATATTTGGTTATAACGAGGAAAATTTAAATCGAAGAATACTTGTCTTTACCTGTTTTTAGCGTTGTAATGGTCATAAATAAATAAATGCCCCAACTACCTGTACATAGAAATGCCCAACATCTGTCTTATTATCGAGGCCAGTGCTATAATAAACTCGGCCACCTGTAATAAACATCTGCCTGTTTATCGACCGATATTGAATACTATAGGAAATTTACAATTTATGGCGGCGAAGTCTCATTGTTCACTGTTCAGGTTGACCATCGACACATAATAAACTACGTAGAGGCATCAAAAGATTTCAATATTATTATTGTTTGATATAACGAGATCCGCTTATAACGAGATAATTAATTCACCATTTCAGTTCTCGTTATAGAGGGAGTCTACTGTAGTTTAAACCACCTAAAAAACCTAGTTTGAACCCTGTTGTGAGGAATTATTCATACATTTAAACACTAGACCAAGTTTTTAAATGGAAATGTCATGGGTACCACAAAAGTTGAGCCTCTCTTTAAAACCCGTTTGAAAAGAATACAATGCTTGCAAAGCCTTCCCTTCAACTTTGGCGAGCAGACTAACCAAAAGAGTATGTGTCGAACCAAGTTTTTACTTTAAAATCTTAAAAAGGAGCCCCCTTTATTTTTGCAGATATAGAATCCTTATGAAAAATAAGGCACACATATTCCAAACATTTTTAGAATTGTTGATAGATGGCGCAAATAAATCTCATTTTCCGAATATAGCGCCATTCGTCAACAATTCTAAAAAAGTTCGAATAAATGTTACTTATTTTTTGAGGAGGAAACTCAATCTGCAAGAAAAAACGGGGGTTCCTATTTAAGATTTTAAAGTTAACTCTCACCCCACCTCCAGAGTGTGGAATGAAACATCCTGTTTGGTGTCATTCTATAGATTTTTGAAAAATATTAAACACGTGTTTTTTAGTTTTATTTGGAAGTACATATATTTCTCGAGATATTAGACCGTTTCTATAATTTTGCTGTGGTATCACGATATACCGTTTTTTCCGATTATAGCGCTATCTAGGTATCCACAATTCGCAAAATGGCTCGAATAAAATTTGCTTATTTTTACAAGGAAAATCCAAATCTGCAACAAAAATTAGGGGTTCCATTTAAGATTTTAAAGTTACCCTCCGCTCCACACCCAGGGGTTGAAGTGGTGGACTTGTTTAGTGTCATCGCATAGATTTTTGAAAATTATTGAACACGTATTTTTCAGTTTTTCGATCCGATGTTCATTTCGCGAATTATTCGGCCTTTCCGCTACTTTTGGGACACCCTGTATATAACACTCATTCATCATGAAAGATCACCTGTTTTTCATTTAAATAAAATTGTTCTGTTCATCATAATGCACACTTTAAAAATAATCTACTTACTAAAAAAATACTTTTGGAAACTAAAATTTGACTATGTTCAATAACTTTTAAAAATTATTTTTCAGTATGAATTTTTTCAAAATATAAATATGTACTTTATACCAGTTGTTAAAGACAAATGGCTCATTAGTGATTATCGATCAGAGATCGGAATTCTTGCTGATATGGTTTTTTTGCAGTATAAATGATTCATTTAATTTGTAATTTTGGGTGTCGATTACAGTGTATATGTTTCCCACGCCTCTACTCTCTTTCAATGTTTTCGTTAGTAGCATACCGTGATTGTGGGAAATGTGTATTCTGCACATTCCATACAGACCACTGTCGCAGACACAAAGATTTTCTGTTAAACTATTAATAACTACCCAATATGTGAATTTTTTTTATTAATAAATATGTTGTTTCCAATTTATCTCTCAAAATTATCCAATAATGTTTTGACAAAAATGCGTTTATGTAATATAAATTTAATTTTTTTCTTTCCCGAAAATCTAGGGGGGGGCCACGGCCCCCCCCTGCCCGTGTGTATGGGCGCCTATGAATCAAAAAGAAAACGATTATTTTATTTTTCCAGTTCTATTTTTCTTCCAATCCGATACTGTAGATGTACCGACACCATATGATGCTGCAACTGTTTTTAAAGATTCGCCTTTATCAATTCTACCTAAGGCTTCTAGTTTCTTTTCCATTGTCACTACAATATTTTTACGTTTCGCTGCCGTTACGTAGACAAAAAAACACAAAATCTGAATAGATTTATGAACGATTACAGAAGGGAAGCGAATAATACGACTGTACTACACACAATACGGTTCTCAATCGCAACGATTTTATTATGTTATTTAATAACAGTGGAGAACTAAGACCATTGTTTCAAAAAGAATTTTGTAATAGTCTTTTCAAACAATGCTGACAGTTTAAAATAAATAAAGGGTACAATACTACAGGTGCCTGTTGATTCCGATAACCCAAACAACGAACGTTGTGTGCCATGAGTTATTTTTACTGTCGTAAATATGGTTCAAATTACACTAATACCCATTATCTCTCAAATATTATATTACATGAAAGAATACCCACGAACGAACATATAAAACACGCTGTATTTTCCTGTCACCGTGTCACACAAAAAATTGGCAAGCGCAAGTATTATACATATAATAATTATTATTACATGTACTTGAGCTGGGCAATTTTATTTGTGACACGGTGACAGGAAAATACAGCGTGTTTTATATATTCGTTCATGGGTATTCTTTCATTTTTCCGACTGTACATTTTTATTGTTGAAATGTTTGTCTGATAAAAATCGGTCCGGGTTAGCCGGACTTCCGGGTTATCGGGGGCCGACTTATCGGGGTTCTACTGTATACCTTTTTTAAGTAAAAATATTAAGAGAATAAAAATGTTGATTCAAAAACTACGTGGCGTGGGTGATAAAAAAAATTGAACGTATTAAATGAGCGCTGAAAGACGTATGAAGCGCCCTCTGGGTAATAGATCATTTTTGGTGGCAAATTTAGATTTCTAATCCCAAAAAACCCCGCTTACCTACCAAATTTCGTGTTAGTATCCCATGTCTGTCAGGAAATATTCAAGAATAAATAAAATAAAAGTTTAACTTTGACACCCTGTATTTCGGTTATTATCAACTTTTGTACTAAGGTAAGTTAGCTTAAATCGACCAATTTTAAGTTCAGGAATCTAAGGTTAAGCTATGGCCCATTCTTTACCAAAGACCCTGCACCTATATAGGTATGTACATATTATTATACACCATATGTGTTGCCTACCCGGATACTGAGGTCACGAGCCGCCACTGGTGGAACTTTAGTATAGCTCACTTTAAAGGTATTTTCAAGCACTACAAAAGGTATTAGTAGCATTATACACCTAAAATCGACCGTTTCTCTGTTATTTCAAGTTGAATACACCAATTTGAGAATGTACCAAAGAAATAAACTATTTTCATATCTCTTTTTGTATTATAACTAGAAGATTTATGAAGACAAGTGTCTCTTTGTTTTTTTTTATAAGCTACAAAAATGTTTAATATAGTTTTTTTAGTTAGATGCATAGTTTTTAAGGTATTCGCAAAAAACCGTTCGAAAAGGTATTAGTTACGTTTCAATGAAAATGGCCAATTTTCAACCACGAATATCTCAAAAAGTAAATTGAGTTTTCAAAAAAAATCATAGAACAGTTTTTACTTAGAATTAGGTTCTCTAGCGAATTCCGTGGTAATTTTAACCAAAAAATTTTTCACCCCTAAGAAGGAGTGGGAACCACCCCCAAGATAAAAGCACATATTACCCGTGTTGAGCTGGCCCCCCCCACTTGCAAAAATTAAAAAACAAATAGCCCTGATTTATGAGCTATTTATGAGCTCTCATATTCCGCAAACTAAAAATTTTGAGCTCGTTCCACTGAGCAGGAATTTAATACCCTAGTGGGGGGGGCTGAGTCAGCCCCCCCCCACTACTTAAAAATAGGAATATTGAATCGGTTTTTGCGGCAGAATTACGAGCTATTTATGAGCTCTTGAAATTATATAGTTTCGATTTTTGAGCTCATCCCCTTCACCCCCAAACAACCCTTTAATTGATTTAACTTAAGAGAAAGATGCTGAGAAAACTTAAAATATATCGTGTTGCGGATATAATTCCTATAGCTTATATACTCTAAGAATAAACTATTAAATCAAGGGCATTTCGATTATTGAGCTACAACCCCTTCGCAAGAAAACCACCCTATCTTCCCGGCTTAAGAGAAAGTTGTACTTAAAATGCGTTAAACTAATTATTTGGCGACTACATATCATTTAATATTTTATAAGCTTCCAAATTACGCGCATTTAGATCAGTAAATTGCAATTTATTTTGTATAGTGCAGTCACTGAAGGTAAAAATCAACGATTACCTTCAAGTTCGGTGAACCTTCATCGATTTTCACGAAAATTGGTCAGTGGTTAGAGGATACGTCAAGAAACAAAGGTGACATGGTACCACCTTGCGCCTTTACCCTGAGGGTGGATACCGCCCCTTCTCCGGGGTGAAAATTATTTTATAAAAAATAACTGCACAAATCAATAAAAGAACAAATTAAAAGCAAAATTTATTATATAAAGTTAATAAAATAAGTAAATACTTTTTAAGTTATGAAAGATCAAAGATTTTAATTATTTGTGAAAAAAATGCATGTTTTGAAGGGCTTTTTTGTAAATCACTGAAAAACTGTAAATTTTTACAAAAAAGTTAATAGTAGTTTAATTCGTATAGCTTATATTCTAAGAATAAACTCTTAAATCACGCACCTTTCGATTATATAGCTACAACCCCTTCGCAAGAAAACGACCCCATTTTCCCGGCTTAAGAGAGAGTTGTTCTTAAAATAATTTAAATTGATTATTTGGCGACTACATATCGTTTAATAATTTATTAGCTTGCAAAATATACGCATCTCAATTATTGAATTGCCATTTTTTTTCTATAGTGCAATCACTGAAGGTAAAAATCAACTATTACCTTCGATTTCGGTAAATCTCCATTTATTTTCACGAATTGACAATAACAACTTGGGGTTTTAGCCTGGGGTATATGTCACCCCTTCTCGGGAGTGAAAATTACTTTATTAAAAATAACCCCACAAATCGAGAGGGACAAATTGTAAGCAAAATTTGTTACATAATGTGATTAAAATAAATCAATACTTTTTGAGTTATTAAAGATCAAATATTTTAATTTTTGGAAAGAAAATGCATGCTTTAGAGCGATTTTACATAAATGACTCAAAAACTGTAAGTTTTTACAAAAAAGTTTTCATCACTAAAATTGAAGCTAATAAAAAATATAATAAATTGCTTACTTGAAAAACCTTTAATGTTAATTTAAAGTAAGTTATTGGTAATTAAATGTATATTTTTTTCCGCGACTGTTCAAATCTAAGGGTTCAAGCTTAAATAACGGGAAAAAGATGCAATTTATAACACTTAGGTACTAAATACTTGTCAAAGTACTTAGAAATACCCATCAAAAATAAGATCCAGAAAAAGTTGATAGTATCAAAATCCGCTCACCAATTTTCGTGAAAATGAATGGAGATTTACCGAAATCGAAGGTCATAGTTGATTTTTACCTTCAGTGACTGCACTATAGAAAGAAAATGGCAATTCAATAATTGAGATGCGTATATTTTGCGAGCTCATAAATTATTAAACAATATATAGTCGACAAATAATTAATTTAAATTATTTTAAGTACAACCCTCTCTTAAGCCGGGAATATGGGATGGTTTTCTTGCGAAGGGGTTGTAGTTCAATAATCGAAAGGCGCGTGATTTTAGAGATTATTCTTAGAATATAAGCTATACGAATTAAACTACTATTAGTTTTTTTGTAAAAACTTACAGTTTTTCAGTGATTTACAAAAAACCTCTTCAAAACATGCATTTTTTTTTTCACAAATAATTAAAATCTTTGATCTTTAATAACTTAAAAAGTATTGACTTATTTTATTAACTTTATATAATAAATTTTGCTTTTAATTTGTTCTTTTATTGATTTGTGCAGTTATTTTTTATAAAATAATTTTCACCCCGGAGAAGGGGCGGTATCCACCTTCAGGGTAAAGGCGCAAGGTGGTACCATGTCACCTTTGTTTCTTGACGCATCCTCTAACCACTGACCAATTTTCGTGAAAATCGATGAATGTTCACCGAAATTGAAGGTAATCGTTGATTTTTACCTTCAGTGACTGCACTATACAAAATAAATTGCAATTTACTGATCTAAATGCGCGTAATTTGGAAGCTTATAAATTATTAAATGATATATAGTCGCCAAATAATTAGTTTAACGCATTTTAAGTACAACTTTCTCTTAAGCCGGGAAGATAGGGTGGTTTTCTTGCGAAGGGGTTGTAGCTCAATAATCGAAATGCCCTTGATTTAATAGTTTATTCTTAGAGTATATAAGCTATAGGAATTATATCCGCAATACGATATATTTTAAGTTTTCTCTTAATTTAAATCAATTAAAGGGTTGTTTGGGGGTGAAGGGGATGAGCTCAAAAATCGAAACTATATAATTTCAAGAGCTCATAAATAGCTCGTAATTCTGCCGCAAAAACCGATTCAATATTCCTATTTTTAAGTAGTGGGGGGGCTGACTCAGTGGACTCAGTAGTATTAAATTCCTGCTCAGTGGAACGAGCTCAAAATTTTTAGTTTGCGGAATATGAGAGCTCATAAATAGCTCATAAATCAGGGCTATTTGTTTTTTAATTTTTGCAAGTGGGGGGGGGCATCTCAACACGGGTGCACATATTGACATAGGGTAGATTTGAATTAGGAGATAAGTAGAGGCTAGGCCCAAAATTTCATTAAAATCCATGCAGTAGGATAGAATTCGGGGGTAATATCCTATTCTTGCTCCCATTGACTGACGTACTTCCTGATATGTATAATATTAGACAGATGTTTTCCTAGCAAATGGATTGGTTAACGAGAAATAATATGACACGTTAAGCTAGCATCTTCACCAGAAGAACTGGAACAAACTAGAAACTATGAATAATCTAGGCACGGTGAGTACGGACTACGTACGGAGTACGTGAGATTCAAGGAGAATTGAAATGTGGGTCTACCCTAGAATATTGCGAATACAATGGACCACAAATCGCACAAATAACTCAACCCCAGAAGAACTTAACATAAAAAGTAGACTAACACAACTATCCAAAAAAAAAATACTGAGCTATTTTGGACATATAATTAGAAGTATATAAGACATGGAACGCATGATAGTTTTGAAGGCAAGGTAGCTAGCAGAAGATCCACATGGAACAGTATATAAAAAATATAGTAGGGCTGTCTCGTTTATACTCGGTGGGTCTTGTTATTTGGTAACGTGCTACGCAGGGGCGTAACAGAGGCCCCCGCAGCGTGAAGTTTGCGGGGGGAGGGCTCCAATCGAGCAGGGGCCCCATCTTGTCGTCTGATATTATGTAAAAATTTGTTATAGGTATATGATTTTACTTTGTGTGTTTAAATTTAAAAAACGTAAATTTCTAAATAGGCCTATTCGGCAAGTGAATCATCTCATATCTAGAAACTTAATCCTTTTCGGTCTCACGAACTTTTATGGGTGGCGACAATAAACTATAATACTTTGTACGTGACTATTGAAAGATTTGAGAATTGCAATTTGCCGAATTGTAGAACAATATTTCTAAGTCTAGAAATGGGTTTTCTCTTTAATCGTTACCTACGTTTAGTATTTCGATACAATTATCCAAAGGCATGTTATCTATGTTATCCAAAGACGGACGAAATACGAGAGAAAATAAAGAACAAAAAAGACAAATGGAAGAGATACCTAAGCACAAAACACCCGGAAGATTACGAGGCATATAAAGAAAAAAGGAAAGAGGTTAAAATAGCGGTGAAAGCAGGAAAAGAAAGGTCATATGAGAGATTTGGACAAAAAATGACAAAAAATTATAGGGAAGACCAAAAACTCTTCTACCGCGCATTAAAGCAACTCAGACAAAAGAAAGAGCACACGATGCCGAATATAAAAGACAAGAATGAAAACGTACTAACAGAAGAAAAACAAATAATGGAAAAATGGAGAGAACATTTCAAAGAGCTAACTCATGCAGACACGGACAACATAGGTGAGATACAAGAAAGGAATGAAGAACAACAAGTGGAATCCATAACAAGAGAGGAATTAGAGAAAGCAATAGAAAGAGTAAAATTGGGCAAAGCACCAGGCAAGGATCATATCACCCCGGAAATGATAAAATTCATGGGGACAGAGGGAATGGATAGCATGAAAGAACTAATGAATGATATCATAAATAGAGCGGAATTACCAAAGGACTGGAAGAAAGATATTATACTACCAATACACAAAAAGGGAGACAAGAGAAACTGTAATAATTACCTAGTTATCACCATATCAAGTATCCCTGGGAAGGTATTCGTAAGAATAATATAGACAAGAATAAAAACCCAAATAGAAACAACTATGGAAGACACACAGTATGGATTCAGGAAGGACAGAAGCACGCAAGACCTAATATTCAAATTAAGACAAGTAAGTGAGAAGGTAATCAAGAAGAATAGAGAGATACATATGTGCTTCATTGACCTGGAAAAGGCGTTTTACAGAATCCGAAGAAAGGACATACGGAAGACACTAAAAGAAAGGGGTGTCGACAGACACATTATAGAAGTAATAAAGGATATGTACAAAAATAATACAAATACAGTAAGAACCAATAACGAGGAATCCAGAGAATTTACTACAAGTCAAGGCGTCATACAGGGATGCGTGCTGAGTCCACTGCTATTCTCAGTGGTACTGGATGAAGCGATAAAGAAAGCCAAGAGAAGAATGAGAAAACTAACATTGGGATACTGGCAAATGAAACGGACTCAACTATCGGAGCTACTATTTGCAGACGACATGGTATTGATAGCAGAAAACAGGGAAGACTTACAGAACAATCTTGAAATCCTAGAAGAAGAACTATCAAACATAAATTTGAAAATTAATACAGAGAAAACAAAAACAATGATAATTTCAAATACGAGGAAGACACACGCAATAGAATTAGACGGGAAACAACTAGAGCTAGTGGAATATTTTAAGTACCTAGGAGTAATAATCGAATCCAATGGTAAACAAGACATGGAAATAAACGAGAGAATGGGACGAACAGGAAGCTTATTTAACGCTTTGAAAACAACATTTTTGGGGAAAAAATAGATCCCGGAGAAAGTAAAAACGGCAGTCGTTAAATCAGTAGTTAGACCAACAATCATGTATAGCAGCGAGACATGGACATTGACGGGGAGACAAAAATGCAGAGTCAATGCTATGGAAATGAGGTTCCTGAGGAAAATAGCAAACAGAAAGAGGACAGACAAAATACGAAACGAAATAATTAGACAAAACCTAAAACTAGAACCAATCAATGAAAAAATAGTGGATGGACAACTTAGATGGTTCGGGCACGTGTGTAGAATGTCGAACGAGAGGCTAACAAAACGAGTGTTCGAAACGATAGTGCAGGTGAAAAACAAAAGAGGAAGACCAAGAGTTATGTGGGTAGATGAAATCAGGAAAGAAGTCGAGAAGAAGGGATTGACATTGGAAAGTGCAAAAAACCTAACGCAAGATCGGAAAGCATGGAAACTACAACGCCAAACTCAACTCCACCAGCCTTACACCTAACGGTAGAAAGGCTTAGGACTAAGTAAGTAAGTAAGTAATACGTTCAATAATATCTTCGACTCCGGTTCGCCTAAGAACTTTCTCGTTGCTTACTCTATTTCTTAAGCTTAATCCAAGCATTGATTTCTCAATCTTCCTTTTTGTCCTCAAATTTCCCGCTGATGTTTTCTTGAGAGTTAAGATTTCTGCTCCGTATGTGAGGACTGCTAGAGTAGTACTTGCTGTAGTTGTTGAAGCATCTCTAACTTCCCCCAACTCGTCTATTATAAGAACAATATCATCGGCATATTGGAGATGATATAATATCTTTCCATCGATGTTAATACTCTTTGAGTCAAACTCTAATTGTTTAAATATAATATGATGTTATATGTTATATGTTATATGTTATATGTTATATGTTATATGTTATATGTTATATGTTATATGTTATATGTTATATGTTATATGTTATATGTTATATGTTATATGTTATATGTTATATGTTATATGTTATATGTTATATGTTATATGTTATATGTTATATGTTATATGTTATATGTTATATGTTATATGTTATATGTTATATGTTATATGTTATATGTTATATGTTATATGTTATATGTTATAAAATATGTTATATGTTAATGTTATATGATACGATATGATGTTAACTGTTATTATATTCATCGCTTACATAAAGCAAGTGCAATTATGAAATTAAAATTAAACTTTTGTATTTTTATTCTTATTAATAGCTCTTTAAAATGATGTGTATTTATTTTCAATTATCTTATATAACGATTACGGAGTACCTAATCATATACTGTACCTCTGCCGTGTGAAGTCTGGTTTAATCGTGTAGACTGATTATAAAGAATTAAAAATAGTTATTAATTCGTATCGAAACAAATTTGATACAATCTTGAATCTTCATCCGTTTATTCTAGTGAAAAGATGCGAGTCTTAAAAAGAGCAGAAGCAGAATTATCTTCGAATTATATCAGAACGGAAATAGGCGTGCTATGGCTACTACCACTAACGGTCAAGATCAGAGTCGTCCATGAATATGGTTCGTGATTCCAATCTAGTAAAAAATTATAAATATTTATAATTTTGTAGAAAGCCAGATATTAAGTATTTGGTAACAATGTTCGATGTAGTGAGTTTAGAAAAAGAAGGATCGGTTTTTAGGTGAATGTGAGAGGTGGCATTCGGATTTTTGCGGATAAAGTTAGGTGATAACTTCGTTAATAATAATTGACTTATGATCCTTCTCAAACATGCTCGGAACATTATTAAAAAAAAATAAAATATTTAAAAATTTAAAAAAATTTCGTTTTTTTTCTACTTTCTTTGCTTATAACTTTAAAAAAATTCATTTTGGAACAAAGTCGTATAGAAATAACACAAAGATAATTAAATTTTCTATAAGATACGATTGGTTAAAAATGTCTTAATTTAACACCCTTTCTGTAAAATAGCAATATATATAAAATAAGGGGGCAAGACATGCCTGTCCTTATTCAATGTTTTTCCATCACTTAGGCTACACTTGGAACCTTCCTAATTCGCTTAGAATATTTTTGTAATGTGCTAAAACCGTCCACAAAATTTCATTAATATTGACTTACTAGATTTTGCATAATAATTTTGCAATCTAAACTTTTTTTTTTAAATCAAATTTTTTTAAAATCTTGTACAACAAAAACTAGAACATAAAAAGATTTGTCAATTTTTTAACATATAAAGAAGCACTCCACCTATCTAATGCACTTCACAGAATTGAAATCGGATTATTTAAGCAGCCTCAGCAATGTTATAAATTTATAAACAATTTTTTGGCTTGTAAATATTCCTACAAGTTTTTTCGTAGGATGCATAGTTTTCGAGATAAACGCGGTGGAACATTCAAAAAATCGAAAAATTGCAATTTTTGAACGGGAATAACTTTTGATCAAAAAATAGAATAGCAATTCTGCTGACAGCATTTGAAAGTTTAAGTCAAATTATACCGGTTTTAATTCTTTGCATTGCTAAAAATTAATTTTTTTATTATTAAACAAAGCTATTTTTTTATAGAAAAAAATTGTTTATAATTTTGGTTATTTTTAGTTTTAGTTCTGTAAAGTGTATTAGATAGGTAGAGCACCTTTTTATACGTAAAAAAATTAGCCAACTTCTAAATGGTCTACTTCAGAGACCTTGTTCAGAAAGATCTTAAAAAATTTGAACTTTTTTAAAAACATTTATATTGCAAATTTATTATGCAAAATCTATTGGGTCGATTTTAATGAAATTTGGTAGACCATGTAAGTAAGTTACAAGGATTTTCTAAGCGAATTACTAAGGTTCTAAATGCCACCAAAGTGGTTAAGAAACATTGAATAACAACAGGCGTATTTTGCACCCTTATTTTGTATTTATTGCTATATTGCAGAAAAGGTAATACCTTAAGACATTTTTGACCAGTTATTTATCATTCAAAATTCAATTACATATCTTTATTTTATTTCTCTACGACTTTTTTCCAAAACGAACCGTTTTAAAGTTATATGCAAAGAAAGCAGAAAAAAATCGATGTTCTTCGAAATTTTTAAATGTTTTAATTTTTTTGTTAATGTTCCGGGCATATTTGAGAAGGAGCATAAGTCAATTATTATTACTGAAGGTGTCACCTACCTTTATCTGCAAAAATCCGAATGCCACCTCTCACATCCAAAAATACACGTTTTTTTACAGATTAGTCCTGGTCTAGTTTAACTTTTAAAATCTTAGATATACCTACATAAATCCGATGCCGTAATATGAATAAGGAAAAAAGACAAGAAGAAGAGATACATAGAGAAATAATAGAGATAAGTTAAACACTTAAACAGAGATTTAAATGTAGCTAAGCGAATATTTTTTTTATTTATTAAACACCAATAAGATGCTTAAGAACATTACAATCTGATCAAATAATATGATCAATGAGCAACTTATTTCTAACCTAAATTACTACTAAAAACTTCAGACTAAGGACAAACTCAATAGTATTCCTTAGGTTCTGTTAATTTATTGCACAAACGTTAACTTGTACCATCACTTGCAACGTGCACTATTTTTCACTTAACTAACTTGAAGGGCTTCTTCCTCTTGAGTCTTCTAGCTAGATCCGTGTTGTCGAGGTGCTGGATGGCCTCAATAGTGACGTGTTGAAGAGTCGTTGTTAAGTCCTTCGTGCCATACCATATCAAAAGATTGCGCCACGTCAAGGAAGACAGCGGAGTAAACTTTCTTTCCTTCCAGTGGCCTCTCTATTATATCCGTAATTCTATGGACTTGGTCAATAGTTGAATGACTTTCTCGAAACCCAAACTGGTGTGATGGAATTAGAGCCTTAGCGTCTATGAGAGGTTTCAGCCTTTTCAGCAAAAGCTTCTCGTACAGCTTCGAAATTATAGGTACTAATGAAATCGACCTGTAGCTAAACGAATAATCTGTTTGTAAAAGTTTGCATCAAGATGAAGAAATAATTAACCACACAGCAGAACAACTAGTTGAGCAACCAAGATTGAAAGAACTATACACGTCATAAAATATCTAAAAAATAACAAAGCACAGATGGAATAACTGCAGACTGCAAAACTGATAAAGAATAAAAGACATGTGCTATGGAAGTGTATCCATAAACTAATCTACCGCATATAGACACTAGGGATGGCGGTTTTTGACAAAACACCGGTTTTCGGTTATACCGGTTTTTTTTGCTTACGGTTTAACCTGCCGGTTATAACCGGCCAAAAAAACCGGTTTTTGGAAAAATCGGTTTTTGGTTTTTTTTAATCCTATATGTTACAAAGTTACATTTACTTTAGTTTGCGATACTCCATTCGACTCGATATCAATATGATCAAAATTAGTACTATCGAAAGAACATGTATAACTTTTAACACGTTTGTATATTTGTAGAATAGGTACATTTTAACTCATTCAATACATCCTGTATGAGTGTATCATTTTGAAAACGTAGCGAAATTCTTGGAGATTCGTATTCGTAATCAGTAAGTCGATATTCATAGTCAGAGCATGATTTTTGGTAATCAGAAAAACTCATTCACACACTTTCAATGTCAAGAGTTAAGTGTGAAAAATAGATGATGTTTGCGTCTAATTCAACCAGATCACTTCTTATGTAAATATTATGATTACAAATACCTTTTCAAGGAAATACAATAAAACTTAATAATTATTTCTGGCTGATGTGAGATTGCACTTTAAGTTTGCTTCTGTATTTATAAAATAAAATAAAATTTGAATTATGGTTTTATTTGGAATAATTACTTGAGAATAATAATTATGATTGGGATCCAAAATAATACCTAACCTTATCCTAATCACCGTAAAAACCTAATAACCGGTTTTTACTTTAAAAAGAAAAAACCGGTTATAACCGAAAAAAAAACAACCGGTAAAACCGGTTATTTCTAAGTAAAAAAAAACGGTTTTAGGTTTAAACCGGTAGGTTTTTCCCATCCCTAATAGACACTAGAAGTCATCCCAGAACATTGGAAAGTAGGAATCATACTTATTATGTACAAAAGGGGGCTGAGAAAATTATAGGAGCATAGCAGTTTTAAATGTTGTCTACAAGATATTATCATGAATTCTATACAGCCGCATGGAATCGTTTTTGGGAGAAAAGATTGGTGAATATCAATATGGTTTCAGACCAAAGAGGTTAAATATACACCAAATACATATTTTTAGAGGTATACATGAAAAATGTTAAACATATCATATCAATTTTCAACTTGTATATCGAGTTCAAACAGGCGATTGATGGAGTAGAAAGACAAAAGCAACTATCTATGTTAGGGAATACTCAATAAGTTAGTTAAACTCATACGAATGAATTTGGAGGGTTCAAAAGCCATGGTGAGAATAGATGAAGATACGAGAGAGGCATTTGACATTATGTTTGTTCTAGCATCAGTTTCAAAACGGTTTGAAACCATCAGCGAATAGCGGACCAGCGCGAGTAGAGGGGATAGCACTGGTGACTGTATTATGTTCTCTTACTGACCAACTACTGTTTGCTAACGGTTTCTGACTAGTTTGACTGTTTGCTAGAACAAACCTATTGAAAATGGAGTTGGGCAAGGTGATGACTTATCAACATTTTTTAATATAACTTTGGAAGCTGTTGTTAGAAAATTGGATATGAACGGCTATATTAATATAAAATCTATGCAAATATGCGAATATGTGGATGATTTTACCATAATAAGCGGCAACAAAAGGGTATTAGGCGAAAAAGCTATAGAGCTGAAATGGGAAGCTGCTACGTTTGGTCTATATATAAATGAAAGTAAAACAAAATATATGGAGTGCACAAAGGCGACTAACATGATAATCTGAAGGTAGACAACCATACCGACGAATATACATCCACTTTTCCCTACTTAGGTTCAATAATAAATGACAACAACACTAGTCAAGAACTACAAGCATGGGTTCTAAGCTGTAATAAGTGCTTAAAAGTAAGTTACTGAATCATGGGTCTAAGCTTAGGATCTACAAAACAGTAATAAGATCAGTTTTCACATATGGATGTGAAACGTGGACCCTCTCAACCACTGATGAACATCAACTGAGAATATTTGAACGCAAAATACTAAGGACGATATTTGGACCAACCCAATGCAGCGATGGTTCGTGGAGAATTAAAATGAACCATGAGCTAATGCAGAGCGCAGATATTGTTAGATTTGTAAAATCACAAAAACTAAACTGGCTGAGGTCACTTAGAAAGAATTCCAGGTAATCGAGCTGTAAAAGTAATCTAGAGATGGAAGCCCCAAGGAAATATAACAAGAGGAAGGCCCCGTAAAAGATGAATAGACGACATAGAGGGGGATCTTAAAACCATGAACATCAGGCAGTGGCAAAGGAAAGTATCCGACAGGGCAGAATGGAAGAACATTGTTGAGCAGGCCAAAACTCACAAAGGGTTGTAGCGCCATTATAAGAAGAAGAAGAAAGAGGTATTATTTGGGACTGCATAGCTACACTGATGAAGCATAAGATGCAGAAATAGCTATTTGTAGATGGTGGTCCAACTCTGAATCAAATTAAAACAAAACCGCCTTTCCCCCTTGTTCTTCTTTACTCAGATTTTTGAGTACTCGAAACTGCCTTTCGATACTTTTTCCTAGACGAAAAGGGAGTAGATATGTGATCATTGTCCTCTACTTTCTTCTATATTTGTCGTCGCCGTACTTATAAAGCCGGAGATTCAGGATGTAACCAGTAAGCAGTTTCTTTCGACGAAAAGTCTTGGATTTAAAATATTGTTTATTGTTTTATTTCAATTATTTTAATTGCTTTATTACAGTAAACTTTGCATCTGGGTCGTTTCGTCGTCTTCCTAATTTTAGTAGAGATGTCGCTGTTTTGCGTCTCAAAGGTGGAATTACTGCATCGCGGTGATTTTCCTTAAAAAGGCAGGAGTGTTGATATTTGTTTCAGAGTTGGGACTGCATAGCTACACTAATGAAGCATAAGATGCAGAAATAGCTATCTGTAGATGGTGGTCCAACTCCGAATCCAATTAAAACAAAACTGCCTTCCCTACCCCCACTAGGTATTATTTTGTTTTCTATACCTATTATTATTGTTTACTGTTTGACATTTTTGAAGTTATACTTCTTTAGGCGCGATTGGGAGGGAATTTTTATTATTCTGCGCGCATGCGCACACAGACAGTATGGCGTTAGTTGCTAAATCTTTTAAGTTATGTGTAAATATATCAGAGCAAAAGAATGTGAAAGGTGTGAAAAAATATATTAGTGCTTTTAGTAAATATATTTATTATAATTTTTGTGTCTTTGGATTTGTCTTTCTCGGGAGTAAGATAAGTATTATTAAAACCTTTATATTTTTATTATACTTCACTTTGTCTGTTTGTTACCGTGAATTGTCATTATGTCCGAGACTATGTACACAGAGACGACGTAGCGTTATTGGCATATCATTCGGCTAGAGATCAAGAGGTCTTGGATTCAAATCCGGACCACTCCTATTCTTTTTTTTTATTTTTGAAAGTGGTAAACATAAAAATTGGTTTAGAATTTAAATAACATAAAATTAAACTGTTTAAAATATATGTATTTCGTTGAAATCATATAATAGAAGTATAACTTGTTACGTGCGTACAAAGTACACACACATTCTTTTTTTTTAAATAACATATTTTATTTGTTCAAAGAAAACATTTTTTACTGTATAAAAGCAAAATATAACAATAACACATTGAAATGTCATAATACTAAGCCTTGGTGACTGTGAGGCGCTATGCCAGCACTTATGTATGTAAAGTCCATGCGGATACTTAGAGGTTAATTTTTAATTCTTAGTTACTCCTCAGTTCAATTATTAGTTTTCTGAATATTAACTTTCTTATAGGTCTTGTCTACTTTTAATTCCTAATTTATCGTCTATAAAACTTCAGGTATAACGTCGGTACTGCAGAAACCTATATATTCTAATATTTTTTTATGATCGTACCTTTAAAGATATTACACATAATGAAAATATACATTATTAATCTCGTTAAACTAGTTTAATAAGCATATTATTCGTCCCGCCTATGAGGACGATATTAATTGGCTTCAGCAATTACTAAATGCATTAAACATACTTTAAAACGTTTTATCTCAAGTTGCCAATTTCGATCTACAAGTACATCTACAGCGTATTCAAAGAGATTTATGTCAATCCATATAATTTAGTTAATGTATCAAATGCTTTTAAAAATTTCAAATATAATTTTTTTAATACCATTTTGTCGCCTTTCTTGCATAAAATATCAGCAGGGTATTCATATTTTCAGCTAGTTCCCATAGCATGCCATTCACAGTCTTTATCTTCTCAAAGACAGACTTTTTCGGCCATCTTCATAGTTTTAGCTGTGTATGAACATGGCTGGTATGAACGTTTGTAACCCTTCCAAAAAAGAATAATGCCAAAAGTAGCTTCAACTATCGTACAATAAGTTTGATGAGTCACGTTCTGATGAAAATCCTGCTAAAAGTGATTGATAATAGCATATGCAGGAAACTAGATGTAGACATCAGCGATTCACAATGTGGATTCCGTAAAGGCCAAAGAACAAGGGAGGCACTATTTGCACTTAACGTACTGTCGCAAAGATGTCTAGATATGGATCAAAAATTGTACGTTTATTTTATAGTCTATAATAAGGCATTTGATAGGGTTAAACATGACTAACTGATTGAAGCATTAGAAAAAAAGGAGATTAGACCTCAGAGATATAAGAATAATTTAAAACTTATACTATGGCCAAAAAGCGGTAGTGTAAATAGAAGACATAACATCAGAAGAAATGGAAATACAAAGAGGTGTTCGACAGGGGTTTATACTTTCACCAATATTATGTTATATATACTCGGAAGACATATTAAGTAAGGCAATGGATGAACAAAACATAAGCATTAGAATTAATGGCATGATCATAAATAACCTGAGATACCTAAGACCTACAGATACTGTTTAATATAGTAAACTCAGTAAGTGAAGAATGGATTATCGCTCAACATAAGCAAGACGAAATATGTGATAATAACAAAGACAACTCAGGACATTCATGAGATATTGTATGTACAGAATCAGGCTATTGAAAGGGTAAGAGAAAGAGTAAGAAATCAAATACCTCGGTACAACAATTAATGAAAATAATGACAGCTCTCAAGAAATACGAATCAGAATCAAACAGGCCAGAAGCACATTTACAAGAGTGAACAGGCTCCCTTGCTGTCGGGGCTTTAACATTGAGTTAAAAATACTACTGCTGAGGCACTATGTGCTCTCCTTATTATATTACGGAAAGGAGGCGTGGACACTGAAGAAAATTAATGTGAGGGGACTGGAGGCATTCGAGATGTGGATGTACCGAAGAGTGCTGAAGATCTTATGGGTAGATAGAATAACCAAAGTAGAGGTAACGAGACGTATGCATAAGGAAAGAGAAGAACTTTTAACAATTAAGAGAAGAAAACTGAGATATATGGGACATATGATGAGAGGAGATAAATATCTAATACTCCAGGTCATTATGCAAGGAAAAATGCAGGGAAAAAATCCATAGAAAGGAGACGGATCTCTTCCATAGTATATCCTTTTATACAGAGGCATACGCATTTTTAAAATCTACAAAAATTTAAACAAATACAGATGATAACATCACAATGAGGATCGGACAAGATGAAATGGAACAAGTTCACGATAATATATCTCTGGGTCAAATTATAAAACTTGACAAGGAAAACCAAACAGCAGAGATCAAAAGACGAGTTAGACTGGCATGGGCGGCATTTGGAAAACTAAGCTACATCCTTAAAAACAAAATATATCCACAACATCTTAAGACCAAGGTATACAATTAATGCGTACTCCCTGTTCTTACTTATTGTTCCCAAACGTGGACATTTACAAAAGCAAACATGGACAAAATTATAAAAACGCAAAGAACAATGGATAGACAAATGTTGCATATAAGATTAATGGATAAAAAGAGAAAACGAGCGGATAAGAGAGAAAACAAAAGGTAGGGATGTTAGACAAGAAGTTGCAAATTGAAATGGAGATTTACCGGACACAATATATGACAAAAAGAAGACAGATGGAAGAAAATTCTTATAAATTTGATACCGTGGGAATATAAACGAAGCAGAGGAAGGCCACAAATGAGATAGGCAGATGATGTCAAGAAGCACGTGGGCTCTAGGTGGATGACTGTAGCGGCAGACAGAGAAGAATGAAAAATGATTAGGCAGTAGGCTTATGTCCAAAGATGGACCGAGGAAGGTTCATCTAGTTGGCTAATTAGATAGATAGATGGACACAAATTTGATGTACGTCCTTGTTGTATTCCCCAACTCTTTTCTAAAATTTGGCGCAAAATAAAGATCTGGTTTGTTGACCTTCCTGATCTGAAGCTATACTGGTAATCACCTATGATTTCTTCTGCGTAGAGAATTAACAACTTCGTAGGTTGTATGAATTAACGGTATTCCTAAAATTACTACCAAAATTAATACTACTACTCCTACTAACTTAATGAAGGAGAAAGTTCTCAAGGTTACTTATAAAATAGCGTCTTTGAACAACACAATAATGTTAATTTTATAGACACCGTCAATACCAGGAATTTATATCTATAATATGTATATAATTAAGTACATCAGGCGCCTTTAGGTTTATACTAATCCATTAATTATCTTATATCTCCAAGGGAATCAAGTAATCTGTAATTAAGGACAGGCAGATGGCTTCCAGTAAATGATCCTCAAGAGAAGGTACGATCTTTTTTTATACGTATAGGTCAGCTCACGAGATCTTAGGGTTCCAAGGCTTCAATGGTTTTCTTCCATTTCTTTCTGTCTTGTGTTAGGTTTTTCCAATCTTGTACCCTCAGCGACTTCAGATCTTCTTTTGCCGACTCCAACCATCTTCTTCGGGGGCGTCT